>NW_028270154.1:11382693-11557693 GCF_037043375.1 Chiloscyllium plagiosum
TGTGGGTGTGTGTGAGAGAGAGTCTGTGCGTGTGAGAGAGAGTCTGTGGGTGTGTGTGAGAGAGAGTCTGCGGGTATGTGTGTGAGAGAGAGAGTCTGTGGGTATGTGTGTGAGAGAGAGAGTCTGTGGGTGTGTGTGTGAGAGAGAGTCTGTGTGTGTATGTGTGTGTGAGAGAGAGAGTGTCTGTGTGTGAAAGAGAGTCTGTGTATGTGTCAGTGCATGTGTGTGTGTGAGAGAATCTGTGTGTGTGTGAGTCTGTGTGAATGTATGTGTGAGAGAGTATGTGTATGTGTGTATCTGTGAGAGAGTGTGTGTGAGAGAGAGTCTGTGTATGTGTGTGTGTGTGCGTGTGTGTTTGAGAGTCTGTGTATGTGTGTGCGTGTGTGTTTGAGAGTCTGTATGTGAGTGCGAGTATGTGAGAGAGTTTGTGTATGTGTGAGTGTGAAAGAGAGTCTGTGTATATGTTAGTGAGTGTGTGTATGAGAGAATCTGTGTTTGTATTTGAGTATGTGAGAGAGTTTGTGTGAGTGTGAGTGCGTGAGAGAGAGTCTGTGTATGTATGTGTGTGAGTCTGTGTATGTATGTGTGTGAGTCTGTGTGAATGTATGTGTGAGAGAGTGTGTGTATGTGTGTGAGAGAGAGTCTATATGTGTGTGTCTGTGTGAATGTATGTGTGAGAGAGTATGTGTATGTGTGTGTCTGTGTGAGAGAGTGTGTGTATGTGTGAGAGAGTATGTGTATGTGTGTATGTGTGAGAGAGTATGTGTGTGTGAGAGAGAGTCTGTGTGTGAGAGAGAGTGTGTATGTGAGTGAGAGAGAGTCTGTGTATGTGTGTGTTTGAGAGAGAGTCCGTGTATGTGTGTGTGAGAGAGAATCTGTATATGTGTGTGTGAGAGAGAGTCTGTGTATGTGTGTGTGAGAGAGAGTCTGTGTAAGAGAGAGTCTGTATGTGTGTGAGTGCGCATGTGTGTTTGAGAGAGAGTCTGTGTATGTGAGTGCGAGTATGTGAGAAAGTCTGTGTATCTGTGAGTGTGAGTGTGAGAGAGAGAGTCCGTGTGTGTGTGAGAGAAAGTCTGTATATGTGTGTGTGAGTGTGCGTGTGAAAGAGAGAGTCTGTGTATGTGTGAGTGAGTGTGTGTGTATGAGGGAATCTGTGCATGTGTTTGAGAGAGTGTGTGAGAGAGTCTGTGTATGTGTGAATGCGTGTGTGAACGAGAGGGTCTGTGTATGTGTGTGTATGAGAGAATCTGTGTGTGTGTGAGAGAGAGAGAGTCTGTGGATGAGTGTGAGAGAGAGTCTGTGTATGTGAGTGTGTGAGAGAGAGAGTCTGTGTGTGTGTGTGAGAGAGAGTCTCTGTGTGAGTGTGTGTGTGAGAGAGTCTCTGTGTGAGTGTGTGTGAGAGAGTCTCTGTGTGTGTGTGTGTGTGTGAGAGAGAGTCTGTGTGTGTTTGTGAGTGTGTGAGAGAGTCTATGTGAGTGTGTGTGTGTGTGAGAGAGAGTCTCTGTGTGAGTGTGTGTGAGAGTCTGTGTGAGTGTGTGTGTGAGTCTGTGTGTGTGTGTGTGAGAGAGTCTGTGTGAGTGTGTGTGTGTGAGAGAGAGTCTCTGTGTGAGTGTGTGTGAGAGTCTGTGTGAGTGTGTGTGTGAGTCTGTGTGTGTGTGTGTGTGAGAGTCTGTGTGAGTGTGTGTGTGAGAGAGAGAGTCTGTGTATGTGAGCGTGAGAGAGTCTGTGTATGTGTGTGTGAGAGAGAGTGTGTATGTGTGTGTCTGTGTGAATGTATGTGTGAGAGAGTATGTGTATGTGTGTTTCTGTGTGAATGTATGTGTGAGAGAGTGTGTGTATGTGTGAGAGAGTATGTGTATGTGTGTATGTGTGAGAGAGTATGTGTGTGTGAGAGAGAGTCTGTGTGTGTGTGAGAGAGAGTCTGTGTATGTGAGTGAGAGAGAGTCTGTGTATGTGTGTGTTTGAGAGAGAGTCCGTGTATGTGTGTGTGAGAGAGAATCTGTATATGTGTGTGTGAGAGAGAGTCTGTGTATGTGTGTGTGAGAGAGAGTCTGTGTAAGAGAGAGTCTGTATGTGTGTGAGTGTGTGTGTGTGCGCATGTGTGTTTGAGAGAGAGTCTGTGTATGTGAGTGCGAGTATGTGAGAAAGTCTGTGTATCTGTGAGTGTGAGTGTGAGAGAGAGAGTCCGTGTGTGTGTGAGAGAAAGTCTGTATATGTGTGTGTGAGTGTGCATGTGAAAGAGAGAGTCTGTGTATGTGTGAGTGAGTGTGTGTGTATGAGGGAATCTGTGCATGTGTTTGAGAGAGTCTGTGTATGTGTGAGTGTGTGAGAGAGTGTGTGTATGTGTGAATGCGTGTGTGAACGAGAGGGTCTGTGTATGTGTGTGTATGAGAGAATCTGTGTGAGTGTGAGAGAGAGAGAGTCTGTGGATGAGTGTGAGAGAGAGTCTGTGTATGTGAGTGTGTGAGAGAGAGAGTCTGTGTGTGTGTGAGAGAGAGTCACTGTGTGAGTGTGTGTGTGAGAGAGAGTCTCTGTGTGAGTGTGTGTGAGAGAGTCTCTGTGTGTGTGTGTGTGAGAGAGAGTCTGTGTGTGTTTGTGAGTGTGTGAGAGTCTATGTGAGTGTGTGTGTGTGAGAGAGAGTCTCTGTGTGTGTGTGTGTGAGTCTGTGTGAGTGTGTGTGTGAGTCTGTGTGTGTGTGTGAGAGAGAGTCTGTGTGAGTGTGTGTGTGTGAGAGAGAGTCTCTGTGTGAGTGTGTGTGTGAGAGAGAGAGTCTCTGTGTGTGTGTGAGAGAGTCTGTGTGAGTGTGTGTGAGAGTCTGTGTGAGTGTGTGTGTGAGAGAGAGAGTCTGTGTATGTGAGCGTGAGAGAGTCTGTGTATGTGAGTGCGAGTGTGAGAGAGAGTCTGTATGTGAGAGTGAGAGAGAGTCTGTGTATGTGAGTGTTTGAGAGAGAGTCTGTGTATGTGTGTGTGAGAGAGAATCTGTATATGTGAGAGTGAGAGAGAGTCTGTGTATGTGTGTGTGAGAGAGAGTGTGTGTAAGAGAGAGTCTGTATGTGTGAGTGAGTGTGTGTGTGTGCGCGTGTGTGTTTGAGAGAGAGTCTGTGTATGTGAGTTGCGAGTATGTGAGAGAGTCTGTGTATGTGTGAGTGAGTGTGTGTGTATGAGAGAATCTGTGCGTGTGTTTGAGAGAGAGTATGTGTGTGTGTATGAGAGAATCTGTGTGTGTGTGAGAGAGAGTCTATGGATGAGTGTGAGAGAGAGTCTGTGTATGAGTGTGTGTGAGATAGAGAGTCTCTGTGTGTGTGTGTGTGTGAGAGTGAGTCTCTGTGTGAGTGTGTGTGTGAGAGAGAGAGTCTCTGAGTGTGTGTGTGAGAGAGAGAGAGTCTCTGTGTGTGTGTGAGAGAGAGTCTGTATGTGTGTGTGTGAGAGAGAGCCTGTGTGTGTATGAGAGAGTCTGTGTGTGTGTGAGTGTGTGAGAGAGTCTGTGTGTGTGTGTGAGTGTGTGAGAGAGTCTGTGTATGTGTGTGTGAGTGTGTGTGTGAAAGAGAGTCTGTATATATGAGTGAGTGTGTGTGTATTAGAGAATCTGTGTGTGTGAGAGAGAGTGTCAGTGGATGAGTGTGAGAGCCTCTGTGCAGGTGTGTGTGTGTGTGTGTATATGAGTGTCTGTGCGTCTGTATGTGTGTGAGTCTGTGCGTGTGTGTGTGTATGAGAATGTCTGTGCGTTTGTGTGTCTGTGCGTGAGAGAGAGAAAGGCTGTGTATGTGTGAGTGTGTGTGTGTGAGAGAGAGTCTGTGTGAGTGTGTGTGTGTGAGAGAGAGAGAGAGAGTCTGATGAATGGAGAATCGATGTTAAACCGTGTAGCTGTTTAGCTGGACCTGCTGAAAGCTAACCAAGCTACATTGGTTCTACTCATTAAGGCCAGAAGTTACGTGACACCAGGTTATAGTCCAATAGGTTTATTTGAAATCACAAGCTTTTGAAGCACTGCATTTTCTTCAGACTTCACCTGATAAAGGAAAAGTGGTCCAAAAATTTGTGATTTCAAATAAACCTGTTGGACTACATACTGGTGTCGTGTGACTTCTGACTTTGCCCAGCCCAGTCCAACACCGGCACCTCATTTATTAAGGTGGAAGAGATCCCAAGAATAGTTGGATGATTTTGTGCAATTGGGAATCAGGAAGGAATTCTAGGAATTGATTGATGCAACTAAACAAGATTGGAGCTCAGGGGAAAAGAAAAACAAGGGAAGTTCTAGCTTGGTGAAGCTAGACGTCGGCGGAAATCTGGAGTCATGCCAATGAGTAAGCTGAATGCAGTCTCTAAAATCCAGTGGACTGTAGTCTTAGGAGAGGAGGGTGTCTGACTAGAACATGAGCTATTATTGAAGCAGTCCATGACACAACAGCTTTTGAGGGAATTTCAAGGCTAGATTATTAAAAGTGAAGAATTGGAATTCCTTGTCAGGTTTTAATAAGATGATCTATCATGTAATCAACATTTGAGGGGTTGGGGGGGGTGGGAATCACAGAGAAATTCATAGAATTTCATCTTGCTTGCATTTGCTATTTGATGTGTTCTGTAAAATGATCAAACTCAGTTTTGTTACCCATATTTGCCTCATGTTTATTTTGGGATTTTAGAATATAAGTTTATGTATCACATCACAAATTATATTACAACCCTATTTTTTGTTAAGTAAAGTTTATTGTTGTTTGTTCAAAACTGTGGAATCTCTTGGATTTATTTGCTTTGTCAACTTTAAAACAAAACGTTACTAAACCCTACAAGATTGTGTTAGAAATTTGGTGGAATGGTTTGGCAACATAGTGCTTGATACGTTAATAATCCTGACACGAGGAATGGACTTGGAACAAAAGAGACATTATTTTGTACCAAATAAGGAGAGGGTGCTGATTGGTTAGGTCATGACTGGTATGGAGTTGTTTCGGGAACTGTGAACTGTCAATCTTAATTTTCAGATTGTGCAGGCAGATTCTGATTGGTCAGATGTTGTCATGGGGATGCAGCTGTGCGTATGACCTGTTTTAATGTAAGCAAAATGAGTTGCAACTTTAAGAAAGGAGGTCATGGAGACAGGAAAAGCATTAATCTCTGTGGCACTCTTGAAAATGTTCTCCCTTATCCTAACACTCTGTCTTCTAGTAGTTAGTCAATCCTCTATCCATGCTGATACGCTACACCCAACACCACGGATGTTTATCTCATGTGGTACCCCTTTTGAAAATTCAAATAGTTTGCATTTTCTGCCTCCCCTTTATCCAACTTGCTTATTACCTCCTCAAAGAATTCTAGTAAATTTGTCAGGAATGATTACTCTGCATCTAATTGAAGTTTGAATACACTAAAATCCTTCATTTGCCTTCTATCTGGTCTACCATTTCTTTGAGTAAATTACTTTTTATAAAGATCTTCTCTAAGTTATTAAATGTTTTTAAAAAATATTTCTCCTGTCCAGACCTCCTTTGTTTGCTTATTTAAAACAATAAAGGGTAAAAGGTAGCATTGCCACAATCTTACTAGACCATAGAGGCTGCTGTCTCATCAGAGAGAGCCAAGTGGTGGTTTAACCTGAGGGTCACCACGCCTCAGCTGAGGGGAGAGGTTGAGAAAGAGAATCTTTCCCAATAACCTCAGCCAGTGCGGGAAGTGAACTCACTCTGCTGGCATCACTCTGTGTCACAAATTGGCCATTGAGCCACCTGAGCTGGGGGACCTCCTGATTTAAATTAGTAAAAGAAGGAAAAGCGGTATGGGGAAAACCATTTTCATGGAGTGAGTGTTCAGGGTGTGGAACGTCCTGCCCATGGGGTGTGGAGGAGGCAGATTTAATTAAAATATTCACGGGGGAATTATACTTGAGAAGGAAGAATGTGCGGCATCATGGTGAGGGGTTGGGGGTGCTGGCGCTGGGTGAGAGGCTCATTTGGAGAGTTGGGGCAGAATGGCCTCCTGTGCTGTAACAATCTGCCATTCTGTTGGACTCAGTTCCCTTGAACTCACAGTCTGAATTACTTTATCATCGCCACTTAACAGCTTATAAGCCGATATCTCCTCTAAACCACCTTTCCCTTTCTCAAGAAGTCGGCTTCTCTAATCTTTCCTACACAGCTCTTCCTTTGACATTTGGGATTATTCTTGTTGTCCTTCACTGCACATTTTAAATGTATGTATAATTCTATTGAAGTGTGACAACTAATATATGCAAAGTCCAAGTGTAGTCAACCAAGTGTTGGAAAGCCTCCGTGTAACCTTTGCTGAATCTAATATCGTCTACTCTGACTGTGTATCCCAATGTTCCATTTGCCTTTCTAATTGCTTCTTCACATTGTATTGACATTGAAAATGCAATGGGGAGGCAATGGCTTACTCATATTCATATTAGACTGTTAATGCAGAGATCCAGGTAATGTTCTGGGGACCTGCGTTCGAATCCCAATATGGTGAGATTTGGATTCAATAATAATCTGGAATTCAGAGTCTAATGGTGACCATAAAATTGCTGCTGATTGTTGGGTGGAGGAGAAAAGGACAATATCCTTGAGGGAAGGAAGTCTTCCAACCTTACCTAGTATGGCCTCCATGTCTCTCCACACCGTCAGCAATGTGGCTGACTCTTATTAACTGTTCTCTGGGTAATAAATGCAAGCCCACAGACAGCAAATTAACAAAGAAAAGATGTCACCCCCACCCCTACCCCCACTTCCCGAACCTTTTTAAAGTCACTTAGCTAATCCTATTCTCTTCACTAAATACTAAGGCTATGTAAGCACTGCCTCCACGTGTTAAGACTACACATGCTAAGAGGTCTACTATAGAATCGTGAAACAATGGGAAGCAGCAGAGTTTGGAAATTTGCCAGAGTTGTGACCCAGGACTCACTGAGGTGAAGGCCAGGGCTGATGAGAAGGAGCTTCCCCCTCCCCATTGGTATCACCTTGGCTCCCACTCTCGCCACACCTTCCTGTCTGGGTAAGGGGTGCTTCTCGGAACCATGAGGTCATGCTTGCAGCCCAGAGGTACTGATGTACCTGCTCTGGCTGCTTCATCTTGCCAGCCCCAACCTTCACCTCCACCTCGCCCATTAACACCCCACCCCACCCCCCCACAATTCCTTCACCCTTCCGTCCTCCCCACACCCTTTCTCCCACTCTCCCCTCAACCACAGACTCCACCCCCAAGTCTTCCTCAGTGAGGGGAGGTGACAGCCTTCCGGCTGGACTGTTAGTCCAGTGATTTAGGTTTGAATCCCGCCACAGTGGATGATAGAATTCCAATTCAATAAAAATCTGGAATTAAGAGTCTAATGCTGGCCATGAGTCCATTGTTGATTGTTTGGGGGACAAAACCCAGCTGGTCTACGAATGTGCGTTAGAAAAGAAAGCTAAAGTAGACAGGCTAGAGTCTGAAAGAACACAGCAAGCCAGGCAGCATCAGGAAGTGCAGACATTGACGGTTCAGGTGTAACTCTTCTTCATGACTGCCATCCTTACCTGGTCTGGCCTGCACGTGACTCCAGACACAGAGCAGCATGGTTGACTCTTAGCTGCCCTCTCGGCAATTAGGAATGGCCTAGACAATGACGCCTACATCCTGTGAATAAATTTGAAAAAGTGGAAAGGGGAGCAATGTTTGCAGCCTGGGGCAACTGCAACACCAGTGGTGGGGTCAGTCTGAGGGTGCATTGTTACTGAAGTGACTGCACAGGCAGGGCTGCAATGTCATTTCTGCTTGTGTAGATGTTATGACAGTGTTGAGAGTGTGTCGCTGGAAAAGCACAGCGGGTCAGGCAACATCCGAGGTGCAGGAAAATCAATGTCTCGGATGTTGCCTGACACCTGCTGTGTTTTTCCAGCAACACTCTCAACTCTGATCCCCAGCATCTGCAGACCTCACTGTCTCCTAGATGTTACTACAGTCTATTGTGGCCTGTCGACATCACAGATCACATTAGTGTATATGCAAGGGTCAAGATTAGAGTGGTGCTGGAAATGATGAAGGGCTACTGCCCGAAACGTCGATTCTCCTGCTCCTCGGATGCTGCCTGACCTGCTGTGCTCCTCTAATCTTGACTCTAATCTCCAGCATCTGCAGTACCCACTTTCGCCTGTATATGCAAGGGGACTATTTTGCCGAAAGGATAATCCCTCTGAAATATTTACATCGCTTTTTCCTCCAATATTGTATAAAATTGCAATATTAAAATTCACTTGCCATTTAATTGCTCATAACAAACCCAGAGGTCCTCATCAAAATGCCAACTCTACTTGTTAGTTCTCACTGCACTCAATTTTGATCTTGGCTGCAAACTTAAATTTAACAACAGCTTTTCCACCCACATTCTCTATGTTGGTAAACCTACGTTTCCAACCCTGTGATACTCTGTTTCTCTAACTCCATGTTTGTCAGCAATGCAGGAACAGGAGTAGGCCATTCAGCCCCTCAAGCCTGCTCTGTCACTCAATGAGATCACGGCTGATCTGTGGCCTAACTCTATATGCCTGCCTTGGGCTGTTTTCCCTCAGTACCCTTGCTTAATAAACATTTGTCTACCTCAGACTTAAATTGAACAATTGAATTAGCATTGACCTCTATTTGAGGAAGATGTTTCCAAATCCCCAATATCTTTGTGTGTAGAAGTGCTTTCTGATGTCTTTCCCAAATGATCAGGTCCACATTTTTAGATGAGGCCCCTGCTTCAACCAATGAAAGTAGTCTCTTTATTTACTCTGTCTTTTCCTGTTAATATCCTGAAGACCTCTAATACATCACCCCTTAACCTTCTAAATTCTGGAGAATAAAGGCCTAATTTGTCTAATCTCTCCTCAAAACTTTAAACCTGAAATCCAGGTTTCATCCTTGTAAATCTGCGTTGGAATCCCTCCAGGGCTAAAACATCCTTCCGAAGGGGTAGTGCCCAGATCTGCTACAGTACTCTCAGTGGGACCTGCTGTATTACTGCAGCATGACGTTTGCATCCCTATACTCCTACCCTTTAGATGTGAAGGCTAAAATGCCATTAGCCTTCTTGACTAATTTCTACACGTAGGGGAAAGTGAGGACTGCAGATGCTGGAGATCAGAGTCGAGAATGTGGTGCTGGAAAAGCACAGCAGGTCAGGCAGTATCCGAGGAGCAGGAGAATTGATGTTTCGGGCATAAGCTCTTCATCATTCTTGATGAAGGGCTCAAACCCGAAACATTGATTCTCCTGCCCCTCGGATGCTGCCTGACCTGCTGTGCTTTTCCAGCACACATTCTCGACCCTATTTTCTACCCCTGTTTGTGACATTTCAAGAGCTATGCACCTGAATCCCCAAAATCGCAATGGAAGTCCATTGTATTTGCGCCTTCAAAAAAGACTTTGATCTATCCTGTCTCGGTACAAAATGGACTTGCTTATATTAAAATCCAACAGTTATAAAGGTTTCAGGTTTACAAAAAGGCAGCGTAAAACTTGGGTACTCCTGAAAAAGAGTAAGACATTTTTTTGCAGCCTTTTATCTTGCACTCAACAGGACAATTTTCAAGAATACCAATTCAAAAGACTTCTTCAGTTCTGAAGAAGAGCCATACTAGACTCAAACCATTAACCCTGTCTCTGTCTCCATAGATGCTGCCAGGCTTGCTGAGTTTCTCCAGCAGTTTCTGGGTTTTTTTTTGTGAGTTTCAGATGGCAGTTCTTTGTTTTATTTCAGATCTTTTATCAACCTGTCTTCAGTCGATCCAGATGTAGAGTGAGGGAACACCCAATGTTTGGGAGCTTTGGGACTTTGGTACCAACTGACTTTGTATCCCCCAAACATGCCACACTTAACATATGTCATACCTTAAAATACTAATTTATTAAGTCATCAAATATTAGTTTCTGAAAGACACTTATCTAATCTGTATGTGAATCGAATTATTCTGTCTTCTTCATGTGTCTCCCTGTTTCAGAAGTTGATTACTCAATCACTGAAAAGGAAGGTTTTGAGTTGACACCACGTTTGCTCGGTCTGGACACGGTGACCCATCTTGCAGAGTCTTTGTTATCTCACTTCTGTAAAATCCAAAATTCAAACATGGTGTTACCACTCAACCTTTACTTTTCCAGTCTTGACAGATCATCATTCCTGGAGAAAGTGAGGGCTGCAGATGCTGGAGATCAGAGCTGAGAATGTGTTGCTGGAAAAGCGCAGCAGGTCAGGCAGCATCCAAGGAGCAGGAGAATCGACGTTTCGGGAATGACCCCTTCTTCAGGAAGGGAGTTTCTGAAGAAGGGCTCATGCCCGAAACGTTGATTCTCCTGCTCCTTGGATGCTGCCTGACCTGCTGCGCTTTTCCAGCAACACATTCTCAGATCATCATTCCTCATAATTTAGCTCCTTCCTTTCCTCTGTCATCATTATCCAGTAATTCACTGTTTAGTACAAGAAACTGTCACATAATACCATCCAAACAAACTTTACCCAGAACGTTTCCCTGAAAACCTAAATTCAGCTCTCAAAGTGGTATAATAAAGGTTTGGGCTTCAGTTAGAAAACACAGTTTTCAAATCAACAGTATAAAATGTTGCACCTCAAATTAAATGTATAAGTTATTTTTAATAAAACTTAATTTTAGATGTTCTAAGTAACAAAAGCTCTTTTTTTAAAATTAAACTGTTATATTCTATACATGTATCCTTCTGAAAATGTTCAATGTTTTGGCATTAACCATTTTCTGTGGCAGAGAATCCCACAAGCTCCCCACTCTCTGGGTGAAGACATTCCTTCTCATCTCAGTCTGAATTGGCCTATCTTGTATTCTTAGACTGTGACAGCTGATTCTGAAATCCATCATTGGCAACATCTTGTAAAGTCTTGTTATAATTTTATAGGTTTCTGTGAGATTCCGTCTCATTGTTCCGAATTCCAGCGAATATCCTAACTGATGCAGTCTCTCTTCGTACATCAACTCTGCCATCCCAGGAATCAGTCTGGTAAACCTTTACTACACTGGGTGTAGGTTTGCTTGCTGAGCTGGAAGGTTCGTTTTCAGACGTTTCGTCACCATACTAGGTAACAACATCAGTGAGCCTCCGGATAAAGGGCTGGTGGTGTGGCTGGTTTCAAACCTAAACACATAAATAGAAAGCGAGCCATACCACCAGTGCTTTTCCGGAGGCTCACTGATTATGTTACGTAGTATGGTGACAAAACGTCTGATAATGAACCTTCCAGCTCAGTGAGTAAATCTACAAACCTGAGCTACAAATCTTCTCAAAACTCACGTTACTACACTCCCTCCATCACCAGAATATCCTTCCTCAGATAAGGCGACCAAAACTGCACACAATATTCCAGGTGTGGTCTCACCCAGACCCTGTGCAATTGCAGCAAGATATCCCTGCACCTGTACTCGAATCCTCTCACTATGAAAGCTAATGTATCAAACAACCCTCCTACAGAACCATGAAAACTAAAATTCACTTCATTGAAATTATCAGTCCTTTGGTTCTACTTTAGAAATAAATAGTTTTTGAATCAACAATGAAAAATGTTCTGCCTGAAATTAATTATGTGAATTGTTATTTTGGTTAAATTTCTTTTAGATTTCAAAGCAACAACTCCTCTTAACTTTCAGGCAGGAAGAAGATGTGTTGCTGGTTTGAATATCTGTAATGAATTTTAGAGATTAAAAATTGTCACCTATATATTGAGCAGACTTCTATTGTCCCTCACTATTATACCTTGGCTCCTCCAGTCTTGGATTCCTCCTTGTTTCTTTCTGATCATCAACAATGTGATCATGTTTGAGTTTAGCCAGCGAATCTTTGCCCGGAGATCCACAGCAGGTCTGTGGAAATGGTGTCATGATGTTCTCAAAGCCTCATTGGAGAGGTCAAAACACACCAGCTGACTATTGGGAGATGCTGGCTTTTGACTAAGTTAATAAGGACTGTCAAAGAGGGGGGAGACATTGAACACATCAGGAGGCTTGGTTGGGAATGTGCAGAGGGGAGGCTGAGGTGTTGGAGGGAGTGCACAGATCTCTAAACTCCATCTCCCCCACCCCAAGCTCTGCCTGCCCCAGTTGTGACAGATGAAGGGCTTGTGCCCAAAACATTGATTCTCCTGCTCCTTGGATGCTGCCTGACCTGCTGTGCTTTTCCAGCACTACACTCTTGATCCAGATGCGACAGAGTCTACGTTGAACCCATCGATCCACAATGAAGGCAAGTCAACATTCCCCCCCTATCCTAAGGGGATTCCTAAGAAGAAGAGAAGATGATGAATGCAGACAAGTTTCTTGACATCAGAGATAAGGTGTATGAAATGCTCAAATATGCACTTTCCAGAGTTGCATCCTGATTGCAACCAAGTATTTCCCCTCCGCCCCCCGTCATAGCCAAGGGGGCTGATTGGATGCAATCCTCAAATGCTTCAGAGGACTGAGAGCAGGTAATTCAGCATAAATGCATTGGTAGGCAATCGAATAGACAGTGTTGTGTGGAACTGGACATTAATAATACCAAAGGGAAACTGCTTCTTTTACAAGGTGTCATCTTTAATTCTGTCCAGTGTAGCTCATCAGCAGGACGTGTTTTATTTTTTAAAGCACAGTCCAGAGCTGACCAAATGAGAATGGGGTTAACCAGGTTCTGACTACTGGACGTGTACAACAGCAGGACACACAATGACCTTAAATAACATGGAGAATGCTGACAGGTTTGTAGAATCGAGGGCAGAAGCGCTTGAGTGAATTTGATGAAGCGGTGAACTTGAATCAGAATAGAGGCTGGACTATTCTTCAAAGGAACAGTCATCTGCATAATTAATAAGACATGACATATTTACCATTGCCAAAGTCACAAAAGACATTCTCTGTGACTCAGAGAGTTGCATTATCTTTGTCCTTACTGTCTTCTTTGTTGTCTTTTGAAGAGTCAGCTAATTAGTCCTCCTCCAAAACCCTCTTCGATTGAGGATTTCAAAATGGAGTTGGATAATTATTCGAGGAGAAAACAAATTATTGGACTGGGGGGAAAAGAACTGGGGACTTTGTGCTTCATGTTCCATTCAAGGGGAAATGGTTGTGGTGTAGTGCTAATGTCACACGATTAGTGATCTAAGGCTGCTAGCTAATGCTTTGAAGACAGAAGTTTCAATCTGACCATGGCAGTTATATTCCAATTCACTTAATAAATCTGAAATTAAAAGCTAGTCTCACTAATGTGAGCCATCATGGATTATTGCAAAATGTATTCTGGTTCATTTGTGAAGGAAGACAGCACTAAGCACTGAACTTTCTAAACTAGAACCTCAGGCTCAAGTACTGAGAACATGGTTTTGAATCTCACCACAACATTCATATTTACTAAAATCTAGAATTTAAAAAAAAACTAGCCTAATGTAATCATTGTGGTAATAATCCATCTGGCTCATTAATGTCCATTAGGGAAGGAAATCTGCTGTCCTTATCTGCTCTGGCCTACATGTGACTCCAGACCCATAGCAATTTGGCTGTCTCTTGACTCAACAAATCCCTCATTTCCGGGCCAAATGATGGCTATCTTGGGCAAAAGTTGGCCCTGTTCTCGTTCCGTGAGAAAACGGAAAGAATAAAGAAAACCATTTTCACACAAGCTGTTTTAAATTTTTCTAGAACTTACACTAGAACAACAAATAACCATGAGTGGCATAAGTGAGTGAACAAAGAGCTTGTGTACTAACAATGTACACACGACTAGTTTCTCGGGGACAGTGTTAAAGTCCCTCAGCTTGGTCTCAGAAGAGACATGTTACCCAGTGAACAATTCACAGGGGGAAGGCCTACACTGTAAAGATGATTTATCTTATTCAGTGACAAATTGGGAGCTAAATATATGTGGCTTATTTACTGCTAAAAATGGGCAGCATTGTTTGCTTATAACAAGGAAGAGGAGCTAGGATCTGTACTCAATGGCAGGCATAGCTGAGATGATTGGAATTGGACAGCACTGGATGAATGGAGGCTAAGATACAAGTGCGCTGTTGCCTCCGAATGTCCCAGGCCCATCATAGGGACCCACCATGCTGCTGGCTTGTGGGTCAGGGTTAAGGTGGAGAGTGTGCTGCCTATTGACTCGTGACTGTGAGGTCAGTGAAGACAGATGGCTTCACAAATGGTGGGGATCAACTAGGCGGAAGTGGGTGTTGCAGATTACAGTCAAGATTAGAGTGGTGCTGGAAAAGCACAGCAGGTCAGGCAGCATCTGAGGAGCAGGAAAATCGACGTTTCGGGCAAAAGCCCTTCATTGGGAACAGTGTTAAAGTCCCTCAGCTTGGTCTTGGAAGGGACATGTTACCCAGTGAACAATTCACCGAAGGAAGGCCTGCACTGTAAAGAAGACTTATGTTATTCAGAGACGAGTTGGGAGCGAAATATATGTGGCTAAATATATGAGCCAGATGGATTTTTCCTGATGAAGGACTTTTGCCCAAAATGCCAATTTTCCTGCTCCTTGGATGCTGCCTGACCTGCTTGCTTTTCCAGCACCACTTTAATCTTCATAAATGGTGAGTCAAGTTCTCCCTCTGGGCTTTCAAACACTCCTCTTTACTTCCTGAAACGAAAGAGCATCTTTGAGCACTTACTGAAAGAGAGAAGGGTTGATCATAAACCCATCTGAGCATTGTGAAGAGAGAGGGGTCTTTACTACAGAGAGTTTTGTGCTCACATTAAAACATTTGGTCAAGACAGATATTCAGGGAGAAGGCAAGGTCAATGACAGACTTATGTTGTCGATGGAGACAGAAACATAGAAAATAGGAGCAGGAGTAGGCCATTTGGCCCTTCGAGTCTGCTGCACCATTCAATATGATCATCCAACTCAGTCCCCTGTTTCCATTTTCTCCCCATATCTTTTGATCTCTTTCGCCCTAACACTATATCTAACTTCTCCTTCAAAATATGCAATGTTTTTGCCTCAACCGCTTTCTGTGGTGGAGAATTCCACACTCGGGATGAAAAAATTCCACCTCATCTCAGCCCTAAAAAGGATTAGGTCAGTGCTGCCATCCCAGGAATCAGTCTGATAAACCTTTGCTGCACTCTGTCCATCGCCAGAACATCCCCCCTCAGATAAGGAGACTAAAACTGCATGCAATACTCCAGGTGTGGTCTCGCCGAGGCCCTGTACAATTGCAGGAAGACATCCCTGCTCCTGTACTCGGATCCTCTCGCTATGAAGGCCAACATACCATTTACCTTCTTCACCACCTGCTGCACCTGCAATGCTTACTCTGTGACTGGTGTATGAGGACACCCAGATCTCATTGCAATTCTCCCTTTCCCAATCTATCGCCGTTCTGATAACAGTCGACCTGCTTGTTTTTGCTACCATTATACTCCATTTGTCAGGTACAGGGCAGTTTAAAACTTAAAGGTTGTGAAGTTTCCCACCTTGACTGTCCTTACAGGAGAATGTAGGCACCACTGTCCAGGCCAGCATTTATTGCCCATCCATAACCTTGAGAACATTTAAGAGTCTATCACATTGTTGTGGGTCTGACGTCACATGTAGGGCAGACCAGGTAAGGGCAACAGATTTCCTCCTCCTAAAATACATCAGTAAGCCAGATGGGTTTAGCTGGACAATTGATAGTTGTGGCGATTAGGCAGCATTTTATTCCAAATCCTTACTGAATTCAAATTTCACCACCTGCCTTGGTGGGATACAAACTCTTATCCCCACAACATCAGCCTCGGGTGCTGGATTACCGGTCGATTGACGTTAATTCCAGACAGGAAAGGCTTGTTTTATGAGGAAAGATTGTGCAGTTAAAGCCCACACCAATGAGAGTTTAGGAGAATGAATGAGAGGAGATCTAATTGAGGCACAGGAGATGCTAAAGGGGATTGACAAATTAGACATGGAGGGAATGATTCCTCGAGTGGGCCGTGTAGAATGACAGGTCACAGTTTTAGACTAAAGGGGTAGCAGATTTAAACCAGAGGAGGAGGAAATATTTCTCTCTTGCTGGGATGCTGAATAAATTTGAGAAGGAGATTGATTTGTAATTAATAATGGATCGAAGAGTTATTGGTAATGGGCACGAAAGTGGAGCTGAGGCCGAGATGAGATCAGCTCTGACCATATTAAATGGCGGAGCAGGTTTAGAGACTGAATTCCCTATTCCTGATCCTAGTTCTTATGTTCTTATTAAGAATGTGAAATAACTGCACAGAGGCCATTATCCTGGCATCAAGTCGCCCTTTATTTACTTGTGGACAGTCCACTGGCTGTGGCCATCCAGCTCAGAGTCAGTCCTCTGAACTGAGGAGATTCTAAATCCCCTGCTTATTTTTAATATATTTTATTAACCAGTACAGTTCACAAACAATTAACATTAACAGATGTACACAGAGAAACAGTAATTTACAAGGGAGAGGAGCAGCAAAGACAGGCCCCAAACCCTACCATTCAACCAGTTTTCAGGGAAAGGAGGACAAGCCTCAAAGCCCACTTTCAGTCACCACAAAAGTAGCAGTAACCAATACATACAAGACAGCCCAATTAGATAAGAAACAGCACATAGAATACAGACCCCCCCCCCCCCCAGCATCCCAGCCATCCCTCCCACCCTCAGGCAGCCCACCCCTACGCCACTTCCGCCACTCTCAGGGTGACAGCTTTCGGGACGATCCATGAGCCTCCCAGCTCAGAGATGCCTGCCAGAACCAGGCTGCGTCATGACACGGGCTGCTTTCAGCTCAGCCTCACACACCAATGGTCCCCATTAGCAGTTTTTCCTTCCCCTAAACACACTATTATTGAGCCCTTGGTCTCTATGTCATTCTCTCTCTCTCTCTCTCTCTCTCTCTCTCTCTCTCTCTATCTCTCTATCTCTCTGGGCTCTATCTATACCTACCCTCTCACTCTCTCTCTCCACCACCCTACCCTCGCCTTCAGCACAAATGCCATCTTTCCCTTGCTGCCATCAGTTCTGAAGAAAGGCTACTGGACTCAAAACAGTAACTCTATCCACTGATGCCGACTGAGTTGCTCCAGCCAATTCTGTTTCTGTCGTTGATCTGGATGAGACATTTGCCATGGAGACAGTGCCCACGCTGAATCTGAGATGGTGACTTAATGGTTAATGATGTAATCTTCTCTCTTGAAAACAGAATGTGTCTGAAATATCTATAATCCCTCACCCCTTCTCCCAATGTAAAATAAACAGCTGCCTGAGTCCTTTGGGTTAGACGATGTGAGGGACTGTACCATCAATTGATTGATTTATTTATTTTTACGTGTACCAAAGTAGACTGAAAAGCTTTGTTTACGATCAGTAAAGGCAGATCATTGTAAGCAAAAATGTAGAGATCAGAAAGACTTAGACAGAGGCATGCAGGTTACATTGCACAGAGTGTGCACTGGGCAAGAGCAACATAAGCAAAATCAGCATTGTTTGAAGTTACAGAGTCCAGCCAATGTTTGATCAGCTCCTGTCCAGGTAGAGTGATGTGCTAACTCTGGAATGTTTATTGGTGTGTAGGTACTATTCCTGCATGAATAGAAGTTGGATCCAGCCCTGAAGATAAAGCATAGACAATGTGAAGCTCTGCTAGAGACAGTCTGAGCAGCCTGGACTGGTGAGTGATGCACGTCTGTGTTCCACCTGTGTCAAGTTACGAGTTCAGAACGTTCACTCGGGAACACGGTTATTGCGTGTGTTACTTCAGTATTTTCTCTGTGCAGTTTCTGGTGATCTGTGGTCTCAGCTCTGAGCCAACAAGCAACAACCTGCATTTGGATAGCGGGGATTTTTGGTCAGAGAGGAGAAAGATTTAAAAAAGACATGAGGGGCACAGAGAGTGGTTCGTGTGTGGAATGAACTTGAATTGAATTTATTGTCACGTGTACCGAGGCACAGTGAAAAGCTTTATCTTGTGAGTAATACAGGCAGGTCACAGAGTTAAGTTGCATAGATAGTAAATAACAGGTAAACAGCAGCAAAAACAAAAACACAGGTACAGGCGAATGTTAAGAGTTTGTGAGTCCATTCAGTATTCTAACAACAGTTGGGTAGAAACTGTTTTGAAACTGGCTGGTGCGTGTGTTCAGGCTTCTGTACCTTCTCCTCGATGGTAGAGGTTGTAGAAAAACATTGCCAGGGTGGGATGGATCTTTGAGAATGCTGGTGGCCTTTCCTTGACAGTGGGCCTGGTAGATGGATTCTATAGATGGGAGGTCGGTCTTTGTGATTGTCTGGGCCGAGTTCACCACTCTCTGTAACCGTCTTCGATCTTGAATGGTACAGTTGCCATACCAGATGGTGATACATCCAGACAGAATGCTCTCAATGGCACACCTATAAAAGTTGGCAAGGGTATTCGCCGTCATGCCAGATTTCCTCAGCTGTCTGAGGAAGAAGAGACGTTGTTGGGCCTTTGTAACCAGTGCATCCACATGAAGAGTCCAAGAAAGCTTGTTGTGGATGACCACTCCCAGGAACTTGACACTCTCCACTCGGTCCACCTCTGTGTTGTTAATGTGTAGGGGGGGGGGGGGCATGAGTAATATCCCGTCGAAAGTCAATAATGAGTTCCTTGGTTTTGCCAGCATTGAGAGCTAGCTTGTTCTCAGTGCATCATTTTTCCAGGTCTTCCACCTCCCGTCTGTAGTCTGTTTTGTCGCCATCTGAGATTCAACCGACTTGAAGTGGTGGATGCAGGTACAGTTACAACATGTAAAAGACATTTGGATCAAGTTCATGAATAGGAAAGGTTTAGAAGGGATATGGGCCGGGAGCAGGCAGGTGGGATTAGTTTAATTTGGGATTATGGTTCGCATGGACTGGCTGGACCAAAGGGTTTGTTTCTGTGCTCTACGACTCTATGACTGGGGCTTTGAGAAGCATTTTAAGGGAGAGACAGGCAGGGTAATTTAAAGATTCTAGGAGGAATGTGCACAGGGAAAGGGTGGGGGAGTGCAACTTTGTGAGATGTCCCTGCAAAGGTCCAGCATGGATGCAGTGAGCCAAATGGGCTTATTCCATGCTTTAACCCCTCCTACAGAGTGAGTTTTATTGGGGTGGCAGGGTGCATGTTGCTTTGTGCACTATTGTCACCCCTGCCCTGCACTTCCCCCACATGGGTCTAGACAGGTCAGGTAGGGAGTAAATGTTCCCACTGACTGGAGAATTGAGAACATTTTAACGAATAAGCAAAATAAGCGATGGTGACATGAGGAGAAACTCCTTCATACAGTGAGTGGCTAGGTCTGGAATGATAGTGTGGTGGAGGAAGATTTAATCAAAACGGGAATTGGATTATCATCAAAAACTGGGAAAAAGGTTTATAGGAAGGGGCCTATAGGAATGCATTGCTCATTCAAGCGGCCAGAATTAGCATGCTGGGCTGAATGTCCACCTCGGTGAAAGTGGGTACTTCAGATGCTGGAGATTAGAGTCAAGATTAGAGTGGTGCTGGAAAAACACAGCAGTTCAGGCAGCATCCGAAGAGCAGGAAAATCGACGTTTCGGGCACAAGCCCTTCATCAGGAATGTCCTCCTCCTGTGTTGTAACAATTCTGTGATTAGCATAACCTCCTTGCCCACTTTGTGTAGTAACATCATTGGACTAGCGATCTGGGGTCACAGGTTAATGTTCTGGGGACATGGGCTCAAAACCCAGCAGGGCTGGCAGTAAAGTTTCAATTCAATTAACAAAAAACTTTTGCCTAATGGCCACCATGTAACCATTGCCATAAAAACCCGTCTGGTTTGCTAACATCTACCATCTTTACCTGGCCTGGCCTGGCCTACATGTGACTCCAGACCCACAGCATTGTGGTTGATGTTTGACTGCCCTCTGGGTAATTGTGAGGCGGAGGGTCAGGAGTTGGACTGGGGTCAACAAGGTCAGATGTCACACAACAGCAGGTAAAAGTTCAACAGCTTTATTTAAAATCACTAGCTTTCGGAGTGCTGCTCCTTCATCACTTCACCTGACGGGGGAGCAGTGCTCTGAAAGCTGGTGAATTTGAATAAACCTGCGAGACTCTGGGCAGTTAGGAATGGGTAATAAGACCATAAGACAAAAGAACAGGAGTAGACCATTCAGCCGCTCAAGCCTGCTCTGAAATTCATTAGGATCATGGCTGATCCAATAGTCCTCAGATCCAACTTCCTGCCCTTTCCTTATAACCCTTGATTCCTTGACTGATCGAGAATATGATCAACTTGTGTGCTGCTGGAAAAGCATTGAGTTCAAGCAGCATCCGAGGAGCAGGAGAGTCGATACTTCGGGCATAAGCCCTTCAGGCTTCATTCCTGATGAAGGGCTCCTGCCCAAAACGTCAATTCTCCTGCTCCTCGGATGCTGCTACCTGCTGTGCTTTTCCAGCGCTACACTTTTCAACTCTGATCTCCAGCATTAGGGCAGCACAGTGACTCAGTGGTTAGCACTGCTGCCTCACAGCGCCAGGGACTTGGGCGACTATCTGTGTGGAGTTTGCACATTCTCCCCGCGTCTGCGTGGGTTTCCTTCCAGGTGCTCCAGTTTCCTCCCACAGTCCAAAGGCGTGCAGGTTAGGTGAATTGGCCGGGCTAAATTGCCCATAGTGTTGGGTGCATTAGTCAGGGGTAAATATAGGGTAGGAGAGTGGGTCTGGGTGGGTTACTTTTTGGAGGGTCGGTGTGGACTTGTTGGGCCGAAGGGCCTGAGTCCATACTGTATGGAATGTAATCTAATCTAATCTGCAGTCCTCAATTTCCCCTGATCAAGAATATTTCTGCCTTTAAATACACAAGGACTCTGCCCACATAACTCTTTGTGGTAAAGAGTTCCAAAGACTCAGAACTCTCTGAGAGGAGAAATTTCTCCTTATCTAAGTCTTTAATTGGTGCCCTTTTATTCTGAGACTGTGCCTTCTGGTTGTAGACTCTCCCATGAGGAGAAACATCCTAGCAGCCCTTATCCTGTCAACCCACTTCAGAATCCTCTACAATTCAAAGAGAGCACCTCTGATTCTTCCAAAATAAATACCCACACCACATGAATGAATCAAAAAAACCTCTCTGTTCCTCCTCATAAAGGAAAAGATGTCCTGTTTATGCTTTAATCCTTCCATTTTTTTAAAGACTTGTGAATAATTCAGAAGACGATCAGAGAATATTTCACTAAGAGGGTTAGAAGGATTGGAAATCGAGTTGCAAGGTCAGGAGGTGGGTTGAGTTGGGAGAGGGGCGTGGTCTTGATGTGGAGGGTTGGATGAGGCCGTGGTGTGGATTACATTGTGTGACAAAAGAGTCAGGCTGCAGAGTTCAGAATTGACTGGCTGGGAAAGGATGGCCTGTATAGGGTTGAGAGCTCTTGAACTGCTTGTTTCTCACAGCAAGTTATTACAGTCAAACACAACCCTGTTCTCAACTGAAATCTAAACACGTATAGCTGCTGTCATTGAATCGCAATTAGGTGGAATTTTGCTTCCCATCCAGTGCCATTATTGGGATTGGAATTGCAATCTCTGGGAACTTCCCTCTCTCCTCAATGGTTTCTGACTACAAGCTGCTTGTAAATGAATAAATCCATCCACCCTCTACTTTTCAGCCCTATCTTCACCTTGTTTTCAAACAAACCTTTACCTCCAGCCTTAGTCCTTCACTTGTCTTCCCTCAGGCTCTCTCCAAATTGACTGTGTTCCACGAGATCAGAATATCAGTGCACAAAGAGGCCATTCGGCCCATTGAGTCTGCACCAACTGTCTGAAGAGGCATCCCATCCATCCCAGCACCCCACCCTAGCCCCATAACCCTGCATTTACCATGGCTAATCCTCTTAAATTCTTTTCCTCCAAATCTTTCCTATCCTCTTTTCAATTATGTCCTAGTTTCTTCCTAATTAGTCAATGTTTGTGATGCACTTCACGGCCAGAAAGATCAACATTCTCTCTTGCTGTTGGGCTCTTCCTGTGAGTATGGTTGGTCTTTATCAATTTATTCTCACTCCATCAAAATTGAAAACTGTCTTTTATTATTTACCAATCATAAAGTCCCCAAGTTTCACTTGCTGGTTTCCTGGCTGCCCCTCTCAGATGCCTTCCCCACTCTCCACAATCCCACCTCAATCTTCATTCTGTACATCCCAGAACACCCATTCCAGATCTGTCGTCCCTATCTGTAGCCCCTCAGAAACCAACACCCCAGATCCTCAAGCCCTTCTCTGTACCTCCCAGAAACCCCAGTTCCAACTCTCCATCCCCTATCTATGCACCATAGAAACCCCCACCCCAGATCCTCACTCCCTGATCTATACTCCCCAGAAACCCCCACCCCAGATCCTCACTCCCTGATCTACACTCCCCAGAAACCCCCACCCCAGATCCATACTCCCCAGAAACCCCCACCCCAGATCCTCACTCCCCGATCTATACTCCCCAGAAACCCTCATTCCAGATCCTCACTCCCCGATCTATACTCCCCAGAAACCCCATCCCAGATCATCACTCCCTGATCTATACTCCCCAGAAACCCCCATCACAGATCCTCACTCCCTGATCTATACTCCCCAGAAACCCCCACCCCAGATCCTCACTCCCCTATCTATACTCCCCAGAAACCCCCATTCCAGATCCTCACTCCCCGATCTATACTTCCCAGAAACCCCCACCCCAGATCCTCACTCCCCTATCTATACTCCCCAGAAACCCCCACCCCAGATCCTCACTCCCTGATCTACACTCCCCAGAAACCCCCATTCCAGATCCTCACTCCCCGATCTATACTCCCCAGAAACCCCCACCCCAGATCCTCACTCCCCGATCTATACTCCCCAGAAACCCCCATTCCAGATCCTCACTCCCCGATCTATACTCCCCAGAAACCCCATCCCAGATCCTCGCACCCTGATCTATACTCCCCAGAAACCCCCACCCCAGATCCTCACTCCCCGATCTATACTCCCCAGAAACCCCCACCCCGGATCCTCACTCCCCGATCTATACTCCCCAGAAATCCCCATTCCAGATCCTCATTCCCCTATCTACACTCCCCAGAAACCCCCATCCCAGATCCTCACTCCCTGATCTATACTCCCCAGAAACCTCCACCCCAGATCCTCACTCCCCGATCTATACTCCCCAGAAACACCCATCCCAGATCCTCACTCCCTGATCTATACTCCCCAGAAAGCTCCCAGAACGTCCCCTGTGCGTGGTGGTACAGCGGCTCATTGGTTAGCACTGCTGCCTCACATTACCAGGGACCCTGGTTCGATTTCAGCCTCGGGCGACTGTGTGTGTGTGGAGTTTGCACATTCTCCCCGTGTCTGTGTGGGTTTCCTCCGGGTGCTCTGGTTTCCTCCCACATTCCAAAGATGTACAGGTCAGGGTGAATTGGCCAGATTAAATTGTCCATAATGTTAGGTGCATTAGTCAGAGGAGGGTGGGTTACTCTTCGGATGGTCAGTGTGGACTTGTTGGGCCGAAGGGCCTGTTTCCACACTGTAGGGAATCTAATCTAACTGTTTCTTCCCTGATTCTCAATTCACCCATCGCCACTGCTGTTACTCTCTTTCTCCCCATCCCCCATCCCACCCCAACCCTGAAGGGGAAAGGGTTCTTACCCATCAAAGGAAACCTCTGTTTTGCGCTGGAGGGACGAGGCTGTCATCGATTTTTTTGGCCAGTGTTTTCTTGCTCTTTTTGAGTGCACTCCTAATGGGGAACACCTCTTTGTTGGATGGTATTAATCAAACCTTATCAAAAGCAGATATATCGATCTACATTTACAGTTACATCTCCAGCAAGTGGGCAAGTTAAGTCATTAACCCATCGCAAGCAACTGGTTGTGCTGCTGATGATGGTGTGAGTAAATACTTAATTGAACTGAGTGGATTCACTGTGTGACTGTTGTAGGGGAGGTAGTTTTTCATTTGCATGTCTAATTTGAGTAAAGCCTACTCGACCTCTTGATGATAAATGTAACTGGTGTTCATCCGAATGGGTCATGGCATTTGCTTAGCTTGATGTTAATGAAACAAAGACATTTGCTCTTGCCACAAGTGTTTACATTTGTCAGCCTCTAGTAACGCCTACGTTTGTGGCCTGCACTAGCAATAGCAGTGTAAATGGCAGATTTACACTCCAGTTCTACAGAACTGAACAGGAGAAATCACAATTTAAAAATTGTGCTGAGAAAGACATCTTGGATCAGCCAGTCCAAGCCAGGATTTATTTGTTTGTTTGTTTCCTTGTTCTCTTGTGGAATGTGACTATTAGATTCGATTCGATTCCCCACAGTGTGGAAACAGGCCCTTCGGCCCAACCAGTCCACACCGACCCTCTGAACAGTAACCCACCCAGACCCATTTCCCTCTGACTAATGCAGCTAGCACTATGGACAATTTAACATGGCCAATTCACCTGACCCGCACATCTTTGGACTGTGGGAGGAAACCGGAGCACCCGGAAGAAACCCACACAGACACGGGGAGAATGTGCAAACTCCACACAGAGAGTCAGCATTTGTGCACATCCCTAATTGCCCTATGTACTTGCAGAGTTTTGTTTTATTTTGCTAAAAAACTGTATGAATCCATGTAAGATTCTGTAAATCCCTTTTTTTTAGAAATAGAATCAGTCTGAACATTATAGCAAAGACAGCCTCACACAGGGCACCTTATACCTTCAATACATTATCTGGGCCAACATGGCACCTATTGTTAAAGTTCACTTGAGAATGCAACTTCTAAAAAAAGTTCTGCGATTTACATATGAAAAAAACTGAAACCAACATGTTCAATCTAAAAGATGAGAGACTTAACAAACAATCCAAGTCTTTTTCAATGTATAATTTCAGTTGCGTCACATTGTAAACTTTTATTATAAATTCTGTGTCTGACGGATCTTATTCTCCACAGCCACCTGATGAAGGAGCAGCGCTCTGAAAGCTAGTGCTTCCAAAAAAACCTGTTGTACTATAACCTGGTGTTGTGTGATTTTTAACTTTGAATTGATTGGCTAAGCAGGTAATTTCAGAGGCCATTTAAGAATTGGGGCAGCACACTGACTCAGTGGTTAGCACTGCTGCCTACTACACCAGAGACCTGGGTTCGATTCCAGCCTCAGGCGACTGACTGTGTGGAGTTTGCACATTCTCCCCGTGTCTGCGTGGGTTTCCTCCGGGAGCTCCGGTTTCCTCCCACAGTCCAAAGATGTGCAGGATTGATGAATTAGCCATGGGAAATGATGGTTTTGAGGGATGGGAGAGGGATGGGGGTCTGGGTGGGATGTTCAATAGAGGGTTGGTGTGGACCTGATGGGCCAAAAGGCCTACTTCCACACACTGTAGGGATTCTATAATATTTCTATGAATCAACCACATTACTGTAAGTATGGAGTCTCATGCAGCCCAGACCCCATGAACATATAAAATAAGAGCCAGAATAGGCCATTCAGCCCCTTGACCCTCTTCAGCCATTCACTGTCTGTGTGCTCTGTCCATGTTTCAAACCCTACATTCCCACTGTGGTAGAAATTAAATAGGATTTCATAAAAAAAAAAGGGGCTAGAACAGGAGTAAGACAGGACTTTGCAAACTGGTAAATTATGGCACATTGTAGCAGGCATGGACCTAGAACAACCCAATGGCAACTGTGAGCAGAAATGACTGGATTGGCACCTTATGTTCTCTAAGGCCTGGATCAGCCTTGACAGCGGATGAGAGAGTAAACTGTATACAGATTCCTGGACACAGGATAAGAGAAAGACCCAGGGTGGAAGATTTCTGTTAATTGTACAACAATGAAATGCAAACAAAATATGCAGATATATATCATCTGCAAACTTAGCCAGAATACCCTCAGTTCCTTCATCCAGATCATTAATGTATAAAGTGAAAAGTTGTGGTCCCAACTCCTCTCATTCTTCTAAACTGCAGAATATAGGCTTTACACTGCTCAATCTCTCTTCCATATGACAAACCTCTCACCTCTGATATCAATCTAGTGGACCTCCTCTGAACTGCCTCCAATACATCTCCATCTCTCCTCCGGTAAGGGGACCAAATTTATACACAATTGTCCAGATGTGGCCTCACTAATGCTTCTGATACCATGAATGTCTCACAAAGGTTAAAGATTTTCTCAGAAATTCCTCTGTCTTAAGTGTTCGAACCCTTGCTTTGAAACTGTGTTTCCTAATGGGATTCCTGTTAGCACCATTGCTGTCAAGTCTACTCAGTATCATAAATGTTTCAATGATGTCAACTCTCATTTATCTAAATTCCAAAGAGTGCAGGGCCAACCTGCACATCCTTTCCTTATAAGTAATCCCTTTGTTCAGGAACGCAAGAAGTGAACTTTCTCTGAACTGTCTCCATTGGACGTATTTCTCTCCCTAAATAAGAAGACAACATGGGCGGCACGGTGGCACAGTGGTTAGCACTGCTTCCTCACAGCGCCAGAGACCCGGGTTCAATTCCCGCCTCAGGCGACTGACTGTGTGGAGTTTGCACATTCTCCCCGTGTCTGCGTGGGTTTCCTCCGGGTGCTCCGGTTTCCTCCCACAGTCCAAAAATGTGCAGGTTAGGTGAATTGGCCATGCTAAATTGCCCGTAGTGTTAGGTGAAGGGGTAAATGTAGGAGAATGGGTCTGGGTGGGTTACGCTTCGGCAGGTCGGTGTGGACTTGTTGGGCTGAAGGGCCTGTTTCCACACTGTAGGTAATCTAATCTAATTATTATTAAGCTGGGGAGGGTTCAGAAGAGGTTTACCAGGATGTTGCCAGATATGGAAGATTTGTGTTATAAAGAAAGGCTGGAACTTTTTCACTGGAGCGTTGGAGTTTGAGAAGTGCCTATGAAATTATAAGGCGATTATAGATAGGGTTAGTGGTAGTTGTCTTTTCCCTAGGGTGGGGGATTTCAAGAGGGGGCGACACATACTTAAGGTGAGAGGAGAGGGATTTAAAAAAGACATGAGAGGCAAAGTTTTTACACTAAGGATGGTTCATATGTGGAATGAACTTCCAGAGGAAGTGGTGGATGTGGGAACAATTACAACTTTTAAAAGACATTTGGGTTAGTACATGAATAGGAAAGGGTTTGGAGGGATATGGGCCAGGAGCAGGCAGGTGGGACCAGTTTAGTTTGGGATTGTGTTCAGCATGGACTGGTTGGACCAAAGGGTCTGTTTCTGTGCTGTATAACTCTATAACTCTAAAAACTGTTTACAGTACACTGAGTGTAATCTCACCAGTGTCATGTACTGTTGAACAAAGATCTCCCGACCTTTAGAGGCAAACATTTATTGCCCATCCCTATTTGCCCAAGAGGGCAGCTTGGATAGAGAGCAGACCTTGTAGTGTCTATGTAACCACTGTCAATTGTTGTAAATACCCATCTGGTCACGAAAATCCTTCAGAGAAAGAAACCTACTGGTATGTTGTCTCCAGACACACAGCAATATGGTGGGCTCTAAACTGTCAGGGATGGGCAATATATGTCGGCCTGGCCAACGATACCCACATGCTGTGAATTAATTTTAAGAACTTTGTCTTCTATTAGTCAGTCAACCCTCTCCCTATGCTAATGCAATACCTCCTACATCATGGGCTCTTATCCAAAAGGACACTAATGTGTGGTACTGAACACTGGTGGTGGAGGAAGGGGCTGCTTTGACCTGATGATTTCAGCGATTTTGAGTCTTCCCCAGAGTGACCAGGATTGGGAAATAATCCATGTTTACACGCCTCATAATTGTAAACTCCCCAGTCAACGTTCTCTTCTCTAAGACGGATGACCCAGCCTCTCCAATTTACTCACATTTCTGACATTTCTCATCCTTTGAGCCATTCCTGTAAATCTTTTTCTATACTTCCTCTAGTTCCTTTACACCCTCCTTAAAGTGGGGCACCCAGACTGAGCCAATACCCCAGCTAGGCAGAACCAATCATTTACGAAAGGCGCCCCATCACTTCCCAGCTTTTGCAACCTACGCCTCAATTTGAAGTGTAAGCAGGAGAACCTTCAACAGAGTTTAAAAATACAACATCTTGCTAAAAGTATACAAGACACTTGTCAAACAACAAGGAGTACTGTGAATAATTTTAAATGCCTTATCTAAGGAAAGATATACAGGATAGACTGGCATTGGAGGCAGTCCAAAGAAGGTTCCCTACCTGATACCAAGTACGGAGAGACTGCCTGATGAGGGGAGGTTGAATACATTGGGCTGGTACTCAATAGAATATACAAAAATGAGAGGGGAGAGAAGAAGGATTTTAAAAAGTCATGAGGGGCTACGTTTTTACACGGAGAGTAGTTCATGTGTGGAATGAACTTCCAGAGGAAGTGGTGGATGTGGGTACAGTTACAATGTTTAAAAGACATTTGGTTAAGTCCGTGAATAAGAGATGTTTGGAGGGATATGGTCCAAGCACAGGCAGGTGGGACTAATTTAGTTTGGGATTATGTTCGGCATGGACTGGTTGGACCGAAGGGTCTGTTTCTGTGTTCTATGACTCCGTGAAGGAGTTCCTCCTCATCTCTAGAATGAAAGACATGTCATTATAAAACTACGCTCGGTGATTCTGCATTCAAAGATGATCTGCCGTGGGTTTTTTCTTAATTATGGTTGTTCCATTAACATCGCTGCATTGTATCGGAATGGTTTCCTCTGGGGGAAGGAACATCAGCAAAATAAATATTAATGAAGGACAGACAAG
This sequence comes from Chiloscyllium plagiosum, assembly GCF_037043375.1. Classification (NCBI taxonomy): domain Eukaryota; kingdom Metazoa; phylum Chordata; class Chondrichthyes; order Orectolobiformes; family Hemiscylliidae; genus Chiloscyllium; species Chiloscyllium plagiosum. The sequence goes on from NW_028270154.1 coordinate 11,411,391, forward strand.
AAAGCTGCATTGGTGCTCCAGTGTTGTTGCTTATGGTGGTAAGTTAGTCAGATAAACCAAAATGGAGGACCCCCAGCTTTGAACAGGCTCTTCCCTAGCCACCTCACTTTTTTGAAGCTGAACTCTTTGCGTTGATTTGAAGAACTGCCTTTGCTTGTTTGCCTACTCTGAATATTGTTTGTACCTTTCCTCTTTGATGTTGCTGAAGAATTCCCTGTTTGAGTGCCAAGGGATAGCATGTGGTGTCAGGCAATGGAGAGATTGTGCAGCTGAAGCTAACATATCATGTGTAATCTGGGACCTTTTCTAAACTAAGCTCTTTAAATTTCTGTTAATCGTTCGGTGCCCGTTCCGCATGATAAATTGCAGCACATCTCGGGGTAAATTAATTTATTTTCCACGCTTTGCCATTGAAGGCTCCAGTCGGCTACTCTGTGCTTAGTTTCTGAAGCTCAAAGTCTGAGCAGTTGGGATGAAAGCTGCATTGGGACTCACAAGCTGCTGAATTATTCAGGCTGTAATGACATGGCTGTGATGTGCAGATAAATCATATGTGAGCCATTATCAGAGCCACAGGAGAATATGAACTCCGAGCATGTGAAAATACTGGTACGACAGTCACAGTGTGACAGGTTGAGATAGCACACCTCCTGCTGGTGAGTATTAATCACCTTCTCATTTGCACTTTCACTTCATCTCCCTGCTCTTCCTCATTTCTCTCCTCTTCCGTGATCAAAAATAAGACACTTTCAGATTTTCTTTTGAAAAATACAGCTGGGTGCCCCTTGGTTCACTCCGAGCCTCACAGCTTTAACAATGTGCTGACTGGAAGATCTGATGTGCAGACAGATGAAAGGAGCATTCCTTCAGAATTAGTCTCTCAAAGCCAAGAAGATCCATCACGTGCACCTATATCTTAGTACAGCCTCTCACTTCCCACTGGGAATGCTCGTTGTGTTGGTCCAGCTCTCGATCCTCTGTCCATTTATTTCTGATGAAAAAATCCCAAGGTGCATCTTTAGAAATGACTAATGTGTCCTCATTGCTTTGTCGCAGCCCCACAGAAGGGAGTGGATCTATCCATGAACTCAGTTGTTTTGCAGTAAGTCTTCTGTTACTGGTTAAGTCTCATGGCCTTAACGTATGTTCTGTTTTTGGAAGAGAGAGAGAGAGAGAACAACTTGCATTTATGTAACGCCCTTATGAACTCAGGACACCATCGGCTGGTGACCTATAATCACTGTCATGACATAGGAAATGCCACGACCAATTTGTGCACAACAGGATCCCACAAGCAGCAAAGAGGCCTAATGACACAGATCTCATTTAATTGATGGGGGTGGGGGGGGGGCTTGGCTTGTTGACCAGATCTCTGGGAGAACGTGAGTGTTCTCTGTGTGGGCTTCCTCCAGACGCTCCAGTTTCCTCCCTTAGTCCAAAGGTATACAGGTTAGGGTGGGCTGGCCATGCTGAATTGCCCAGAGTATCCAGAGATGTGCAGGCTAAGTGGGTTAGCCATGAGAAATGCAGGGTTACAACGATAGGTTGGGGGGGTGAGTCTGGGTGGGATGCTCATCGGAGGGTCAGTGAAGACTTGATGGGCTGAATGGCCTGCTTCCACACTGTAGGGGTTCTATGATTCTATGATCCATTGGGATCTTTTTGTACCTACTTGAAAGGGTCAATGCAGGGGCCACAGTTTGACATCTTCTCCGACATGTGCAGGTTAAGTGAGGTAGGACATTGATTACCGTGGAGTTATTCCTGTGCAAGACGTCACCTTTGGGAAGATGAGGAGTAACAGGACTGCCATATACTGCCCAGCATCCCTCTGCTTATGAGCAGAATAGTATCCGTTATAACGGTTGGCATGGCAAACAACTTCACAAGTCTGCACCAGTATTTAATGAGAATTACATTTGAGCTGCTGGACCCCCTTTCAATTTCAATGGGAAATCACAAAGTGACAGATTCATAAAATATTCATCCTGTATCCTTCACAATACTTGGTAATAATGAAACATCGCAAAGTACTTATTCAAAAATAATAGGGATTTTTTTTCTGAAACGTGGAAGGGTTGAACTCTCACATTGCATTGCGAATATAATTAAAAATTAAGTTAGTTTTGAAGCAGACGGCCTCAGGATATCGCTGCCCATTTTAGTTGCCAGCCTCCGTTCTCAACTAGTGTAGTATTCACTATTGCCCATCATTATTGTCATTTTGAGACACACTTTGACACATCTTATTTCATGTGGCAGCTTTACGTTACGGACCAAGTGAAACATCAACAAACAAGCTTGAGCTGGTTTGTTTCTTGTCTTGTTCAGAGGAGGAACCTGTTCTCTAAAGTCCTTTAAAATACTTCTTAACCAATGGGATACACTTGAAATGTAGTCACTATCATGTGGTCCTTAGCGTGTGCACCACAAGGTCCTACCAACAGCAAATAATCAACTGGTTTGTTCATGTTTAAGGTGTGGGCCACACTTGAAAGGTTAGCATTTATTGCTTATCCCTTGTTGTCCTTGGGAAGGGAATGAGGGGTGTTGAGCCACCTTCTCAAACCCCTGCAGTTCATGTCTGGGGTGGCACAGCGGCTCAGTGGTTAGCACTGCTGCCATACAGCACCAGGGACCTGGGTTCAATTCCACCCTTGGGCGTGAGGTTTGAATATTGTTTGCATGGGTTTCCTCCCACTGTCCAAAGACGTGTAGGTTCGGGTGGACTGGCCATGCTAAGTTGCCCATGGTGTCCAGGGATGTGCAGGCTAGGTAGGCTAGCCATAGCAAATGCAGGGTTATGGGGATGGGGTGGGATGTTCTTTAGCGGGTCAGTGTGGACTCGATGGGCCAAATTGTCTGTAAGGATTCCATGATGTGGTAGGCAACATGATTAATGATTCTTATATGACTTTTCAATTGTGGTTTGATAAAATTGAATGGCTCATCCAGCCATTTTTGAGAACACTGTATTGGTCTGGAGTTACATAGACTCCAGACCAGATGAGACAGCCAGATCTTCTCGCCTAAAGGACATCTGTGAACCAAATTTGTTTGTTTTTGGCAACAGCCTGGGTAGCCATCAATGGGACAAACATTGTAATTCAAGATTTGTTTGATGAAATTTAAATTTCCTTCAGCTCTAACAGAATCACTGGCTACAATCAGAAGGAGGCCATTTGGCCCATCATGCCTGCACTGACTGTTAAATGAGCATCAGTACCTAGGGGGCTGAATGGCCTAATTCTGCTCCTATGTCTTATTGTCTTGTAGCCCTTCAGGGAATGAATGGATTCTCCTGCTCCAGTTTAATCTCAGTGACAGGAGCATTATGTTCAGATATGGTCACCTTGCAAGAGGAAGGATGTTATTAAACTGGAAAGAGTGCAGAAGAAATTTACCAGGATGTTGCCAGGACTCAACGGTCTGAGTTATAGGGAGAGGTTGGACAAGTTAGGAGAGCATAGGAGACTGAGGGGAATCTTACAGAAATGCATAAGATATTGAGAGGAATGGATATGGTGAATGCATTCAGTGTTTTTTCCAGTGTTGGGGAATCCAGGAGTAGAGGGCATCAGTTTAAGGTTAGATGGGAAAGAATAAAAAGGAATCTGAGGGGCTTCCTTTTTACACAGGGAGTGGTATGCTCATTATGGAGTGAGCTGCCAGTGGAAGTGGTTGAGGAGGGTACATTAACAACATTTAAAAGGCATTTGCACAAATACATGGACAGGAAAGGTTTAGAAGGATATGGCCAAGTGCAGAGAACTGGGGTTAACATGGATGGACATTTTGTTCGACATGAACCAGTTTAGGCCAAAGGACCTTTCTCTGTGCTCTAGGACTCTCTGAGTCTATGATAAGTGGATCCTGGCTCAGACGTTATGCACAGAGTTATTTGGAATGCCTATGATTCAGGACAAACACAATAAATTAGATTTTCAGCAACTGTTATGATCAGGTTTAAGTCTGGGCATGCTTTAAGCATTCTTCTATCTTTAGTTGGATTAATTAGGAGGGCATCATCATTAAACCATAAGACATAGGAGCAAAATTAGACCATTTAGCCCATCCAATCTGCTCCCCCATTCGATCATGGCTGATATGTTTCTCAAACCCACTCTCCTGTCTCTTCCCTGTAACCATTGACCCCCTTTACCAATCAAGAACTTATTTATCTCTGTAGTAAGTACATTCAATGACCTGGCCTCCACAGCCCTCCGTGGCAATGGATTCTACAGATTCCCCACCCTCTGGCTGAAGAAATTCCTCCTCATTTCTTTTCTAAAGGATCATCCCTTCACTCGGAGATTGTGCCCTTGGGTCCTAATCTCTCCTACTAGTGGAAATGTCTTTTCCATCTCCACTCTATCCAGGCCTCTCAGTATTCTGTAAGTTTCAGTCAGATCCCCCTCATCCTCCTAAACTCCATCGAGTGCAGACCCATAATCTTCAACCACTCTTCATATGACAAGCCCTTCATCCCTGGGATCATTCTTGTAAACCTCCTCTGGACCCCCTCTAACACCAACACATCCTCCCTTAGATATGGGGCCCAAAACTGCTGTCACTATTCTAAAGGGGCCTCATACAGTCTTCAGCAGTACATTTCTGGTCTTGTAATCCAACCCTCTTGAAATGAATGCTAACATTGCATTTGCCTTCCTAACCACCAACTGAACTTACACATTAACTTGAGAGAATCCTGAACTACAACTCCTAAGTCCCTTTGTGCTTCAGATTTCTAAAGCCTTTGCCCATTTAGAAAATGGTCCAAGCATCTATTCTTCCGACTAATGTGTATATAACCTCACACTTTCCCACGTTGTATTCCATCTGCCATGTCTTTGCCCACTCTCCCAGCCTGTCCAAGTCCTTCTGCAGCCTCCCTGCTTCCTCACATCACCTGCCCCTGCACATACCTTTGTGTCATCTGCAAACTTAGCAGCAACGTCCTCAGTTCCTTCATCCAGATTGTTAAAATATTTGAGATGGTTTCACTGCTGGCAATTTCCCAGGAGTTAGATCAATAAAACTGGCCAATGGCCAGTTCTGACCATCCAGATCTGACTCAAATACTTTAATATGGAGACTTAATATGGTCAGGACCTTCATGTCCAAGTGTTAAACAAGGTTTGAAAACTCTTTTTGATTTAAACACAATAGCTGTGAGGATAGACGTGATATAAATATTTCCTGCTGAGTCAGAATCACTGTTTAAAAAAAGATGGCGTTGTCCATTTAAAATGGGGAAAAGTTGAACGTTTTTCTCACAGAGGGTTGTGTGTCTTTGGAGCTCTCTTCCTCAAATAGTGGTAGAAGCAGATTGCTTGAACATTTTTAAGGCTGAGGTAGACGGATTTTTGAAAAACAAGAGAAGTTAGTGGTTATTTGGAAGAAGGCAAGAATGTGGAGTAATCCAATCAGCCATGATCTTGTTGAGTAGACACAGAGGAAGCTGGGAGAACACAGTAAGCCAGACAGCATCAGGAGGTGGAGAGGCCGACATCCTGAAGAAGGGTTACACCTGAAATGTTGACTTCTCCCCCTCCTGATGCTGCCTGGCTTGCTGTATTTTCCCAGCCTCCTGTTTGTCTACCTTGGATTCCAGCATCTGCAGTTTTTTTTGTCTCTAACCATGATCGTGTTGAGTGGCTGAGCAGGCTTGAGGAGTCAAGTGGCCTACACTTACCCCTAACTCCTCTGTCTGTGTGTACGTTCTTATTTGGTCCTGCTGTTAAGATCCCAAAGCCCAGTCAGTCCACCTCTGTCAGTGAACATCATCCAGCGTCATGACTACGGGATTCAGCTGTTTGTCTACACAACAACAGTCCTGACACCCAAGAATCACTCAAACACCTTCACATGTTTTTTTTTCAAAATCTGAAAAGCCGTTACGCAGTGAAGAACCTTTCTATTTCTTGGAAAGGTTGAAGTTCCTCTATAGTCAGTTATTCGATAACGTGATGGTTGCATTCCTGTGCGACCCTATGGTTTAGAAAAATCACACTTTAGAAACAGCGCTTCAAGTGTTGGCGATGTAATTGCGTTACAGCCAAATACATGGTTCAGAAACAGCGCCCCAATTCATCAGTCACATTACAGCAAATTCGCATTAACTAAACGCGCGTTATAACAGCACAACCTCTGACCTAATGCAACCAGTTGGTTTGAACCTTTGGATTGCCAATAGAAGCCTCCATACTGCAGTACGTCAGGATCTTCTTTTGGATTTTGCCTGTAATTGATGCTCAGTTATTATGTTACTCGTTGTGCAATAGAAAGATAGAAAATAGGAATTGGTGTAGACCATTCAGCCCTTCGAATCTACTCTGCCAAACAGTATTTTCATCCAACTCAGTGCCCTGATCCCACTTTCTCCCCATGCCCTTTGATCCCTGAAGCCCTAACAGCTATATATACCTCCCTCTTGAAAACATTCAACTGCTTTCTGCGGCAGAGAATTCCGCAGGCTCACTCCTGTCTGGGTGACGAAATTTCTCCTCATCCCATTCCAAAACGTCCTACCCCATATCCTTACACTGTGATCCCCTGTGATCAGTTACATCCTTCCTCTGTTTACCCTGTCTAGTCCTGTTAGAATTGTATTGGTCTCTATGAGATCCCTCCCTCATTGCCCACAGAGTTGTCACTTTCAGCAAACTATACTTTCTGAAGCCGTATGCCTGTTGATAACCTCCTGGTTGATGATGGAGATCCCGTGAAAGGGAGCAGCAAGTAATCCAGTGTTTTCTCAGAAGTGTTACAGAACAGATGGAAGCCATTTGGTCCACTGTGCCTGTACCAGCTCCTCAAATGAGCATTGTTACCGAGTGCCAATCTACTGCTTTCTCCCCATTACTATTGCACACCACTTCTATCCAAATAATCAGCAAAGCCCCTCTTGAACGCCTCAATTGAACCTGCCTCCACTATATTTCTACACAGTGCACTTCATATCCTAACAGTTCGCTGGGTGAAAAGTATTTATCTCACATCATCTTTGCTTCTTTCACACATCAGTTTAAATCTATTTCCGCTCATTCTTTGTCCTTGTACCAGCAGAAAAAGCTTCTTTCCACCTTCTCCGTCCAGCCCGTTCTTGATTTGGAGAGCTCTGATCTCCACTCAGCCGCCTTCTCTCCAAGGGGAAACACTCCTGCCTTCGTCAATCTATCCTCAAACTGAAACCTCTCCTTCCTGACCATTCCTGTAAATTGCTTCCGCACCCTCTCTAATGTGTTTGCATTCTTCCCATAATATGACATCCACAACTGTACACAATACTCCAGCTGAGGTCTGACAAGTAACTTCTAACTCACTCTCAGTGATAATCTCCTGCTGAGCCTTGTGTGAGCGGGACATGTCAGTGGGACACTGTTGTTAAAATATTCTGTTTCAAGTTAAGGCACAGGCAGTTCGATTTTAATTTATGTGGGAATGTTACTGCATCGTTTACATTCAGTGGAAAAGATCAGTGAAGGAAGAAACTGTAATTACATAACTAGTGAGGTAAGGGACATTAATTACATAATCAATGAAGGAGGCAAAACATAATTACAGAAATGTGAGGTTTGAGAAGGATAATTTCATGGCATTGATCAGTTTATTGCATGTTTGTTGTGAACAGCCAGACATTCTTACTAATACACAGTAAGACGGTAATACACTGTTACACTGCTCTGCACTTGTGAGAAAGAGTGGCTCAGGGACAGTGAGGAGATTGATTAAGTTGCCGTGTAAACAGGCTGTAACGGTGGGAATGTGTCTGACCTGCAACATCACGAAGGACTGCTCACTAGGTCTGTCTCAGCACCTTTCTGGATGGCAACTCCCAGCTGATGAAAACCACCACAGGAACCATTCCACCTGATTATAGGGGAAGATACTCCATTAGAGCAATCCCATAGAAACATGGAAATGAGGAATAGGAGTAGGCTAGTCAGCCCTCCGAGCTTCCTCCCCCATTCAATATAATCATGGCTGCTCATCCAACTCAATCCCCTGTTCCCACTTTCTCCCATTCCCTTTGATCCCTTGAGACCTAAGAACAATACCTAACTTCTTTTTGAAAACTTTGAATTTTTAACCTCAGCCACTTTCTATGGCAGAGATTTCCACAGGCTCCCCACTCTCTAGCTGGATAAATTTTTCCTCATCCTAAATAGCCTACCCCATATCCTTAGACTGTGAGCCTCCTGGTTCTGGATTCCCCATTCATCAGGAACATCCTTCCTGCATTTACTATGTCTAGTCCTTTCATAGGTTTCTATGAGAACTATCCTCATTCTTCTGAACCTCAGGGAATTTTCTCCTAACATAGTGTGCTTTGAAATATGAAAGTCTACTTACCTATCAGCTATAGTCTGACAACATATTTTCAGTGTGGGCCAGTTGTTTTAATTGTCTCTCTTTCTCCCAGTCTGACTATCCTGCTTTTGATCTGCTGTAATGTACTGACAAAGTTCAACACATGCTCAAGGAACACATGTTTTCCCAGGCACAATGGATCAGTGGTTAGCACTGCTGCCTCACGGTGACAGGGATCCAGGTTCAGTTCCACCCTCGGGCAACTGTCTGTGTGGAGTTTGCATATTCTCCCCGTGTCTGCGTGTCTCCGGGTGCTCCGGTTTCCTGCCACAGTTCAAAGATGTGCAGGTTAGGGGGATTGGCCAAGCTAAATTGCCCATAGTGTTAGGTGGATTAGTCAGGGGTGAATGTAGGGGAATGAGTGGGTGTCTCTTCGGAGGGTCGGTGTGGACTTGTTGGGCCGAAGGGCCTGTTTCCACACTGTAGGGAATCTATTCTAAAAAAGTCTCTCTCTCATCTCTCGCTCGCTTGCTCGCGCGCACACACACACACTTTCTCTCTCTCTCTCTCTAACACAGCCCCCCTCACAGGTATATACTCTATCACACTCTTATACAGACTCTCTCACACACACACACACACACATATATATATATATATAAGTCTATGGGGGGAATTTGCATTTGCAGATACATCCTATTTTGTTCAAAAAGCACACAGTCTGTAGGCAGTCAATTTTTTTTTATAATCCATATGTCATTTTATAACACTTTGGAAATAGAACCGGTCTGACTCAAAGTTGGAATACAGACAGACTCTAAACTCACACCTTTAGTGCATTGTCTGAGCTGAGATGAGACTTTTTTTAAAATAAAACTTCTGAGATTTATATATTAATGAATCAAAACCTGCATCCCCATTCTAAGTGATTAAAGACTTAACAGCAATCTCGGTTTGTTCAATACATCACATCAGTTGTATGACACTTTTATCTTTTCCTATAAATTCTGTGTCCTATGATCCTGCCCCACTAGCTACCTGACAAAGGAGCAGCGCTCTGAGAGCTAGTGCTTCCAACTAAACCTGTTGGACTATAGCCTGTGTTGTGTGATTTTTAACTTTAACCACACAAAGTCAGCTTGGCATCATGAAAGGGAAATCCTGTCTGAGAGTTTTTCTAGGAAGTCTCAACCAGAGGGGAACCAACAGATGTGTTGTATTTGGGCTTCCGGAAGGCAATTGACCAGGTACGTCACAAAAGGTTGTTATAAAATAAGAGCCCTGTGATGTCGGAGGTAGTATATTGGCATGGATAGAAAATTGGCTCATGGGCAGGAAACAGCAAGTGGACTACAGGCCTCCTTTTCAGGTCAGCAGCCTGTAACTAGTGGGGCTCCACAAGGGTCAGTTGCTGGGACTACAATTCTTTACAATATATCTGAGTAACTTGGAGGAAGGAAGGAAATGTACTGTAATCAAATTTTCAGCCAACACAAAAATAAGAGAAAGGCTAGTCGTGACAGGCTTACAAACCTCAAGGGCGAAGGTGAAGGGCCAGAGGTGGTGGTACATGTCGGCACAAATGATGTCGGGAAGAAGAGGAGGAACATACTACAGCAGGACGTCGGAGAACTAGGAAGAAGGCTGAAAAGCAGGACGTCCAGGGTGGTTATCTCCAGTTTGCTTCCAGTTCCTCGGGCTGGTGAGGACAGGAACAGGGAGATAATGGACTTGAACGTGTGGCTGGAGAACTGGTGCAGGAAGCAAGGATTTAAATTCTTGGATCACTGGAGTATGTTTTGTGGTAAGCATAAATTCTATAAAAGAGACGGTTTGCACCTTAATAGGTTGGGGACCAGCATTCTGGCAGGCAGGTTTGCTACTGCAACACAGCTACGTTTAAACTAAGTAGCGAGGGGGTGGGGGGACAAACTGGATGTTTAAGTAGGAAATTGAAGGGAAAGTTAGAACAAGGGAAGTCAAGAAAGACAACGGTATCAATGAAGCAGAAAACTCAAAAAGGGATCATACCATAAGGTTGAGTGAAATAGGGGTTAATAGGAAGGATGAGGGCAATAACAAATGAAAAATACTATATATGAATGCACGAAGTATTAGAAATAAGGCTCTTTTGGAAATTGGCAGCTACAATATTGTGGGGATAACTGAGATGTGGCTTCAAGTGGACAGGGCCTGGGAAATGAATATTCAAGGTTATAAATGCTATCGTAAGGACAGACTGACGGGCAGAGGGGGTGGGGTGGCCCTGTTGGTAAGGGATGATATTCAGTCCCTTGCGCGGGGGTCCTAGAATCAGGGGATGTAGAGTCAGTATGGATAGAGCTGAGAAATTCTAAGGGTAGAAAGACCTCTTGGGAGTTATCTACATGCCCCCGGGACCTGGTGGTCTACATCCCAAGGTACTGAAGGGGGTGGCTCTAGAAATCGTGGATGCGTTGGTGATTATTTTCCAGAGTTCGATAGATTCAGGATCAGTTCCTGTGGATTGGAGGGTGGCTAATGTTGTACCACTTTTTAAGAAAGGAGTGAGAGAGAAAGCAGGAAATTATAGGCCAGTTAGTTTGACCTCAGTGGTAGTAAGGATGTAGGGTGTAAGTTGAATCAGGAGCTGAAATTGGCCTATTGCAAAGATGTTACTACAGTTGTTATGGGGGATTTCAACATGCAGGTAGACTGGGAGAATCAGGATGGTATTGGACCTCAAGAAAGAGACTTTGTGGAGTGCCTCCGAGATGGATTCTTAGAACAGCTGGTGCTGGAGCCTACCAGGGAGAAGGCAATTCTAGATCTGGTATTGTGTAACGAACCAGAATTGATCAGGGACCTCGAAGTAAAGGAGCCATTAGGAGGTAGTGACCATAATACAATAAGCTTCAATCTGCAATTTGAGAGGGAGAGGGTACAATCGGAAGTGACAATATTTCAGTTGAATAAAGGGAATTATGGAGCTATGAGGGAGGAGCTGGCCAAAGTTCAATGGTGCAATACCTTAGCAGGGATGACAGTGGAGGAACAATGGCAGATATTTCTGGGTATAATGCAGAAGATGCAGGATCAGTTCATTCCAAAAAGGAAGAAAGATTCTAAGAGGAGGCATGGGCGGCCGTGGCTGACCAGGGAAGTTAAGAAACGTATAAAGTCAAAAGAGAAAAAGTATAACATAGCAAAGATAAGTGGGAAAACGGAGGACTGGGAAGCTTTTAAAGAACAACAGAGGATTACTAAGAAGGAAATACGCAGAGAAAAAATGAGGTACGAAGGTAAATTGGCCAAAAATATAAAGGAGGATAGTAAAAGCTTTTTTAGGTATGTGAAAGGCAAAAAAATGGTTAAGACTAAAATTGGGCCCTTGAAGACAGAAACAGCAGAATATATTACGGGGAACAAAGAAATGGCAGACGAGTTGAATTGTTACTTCAGATCTGTGTTCACTGGGGAAGACACAAGCAATCTCCCTGAGGTAACAGTGGCTGAAGGACCTGAACTGAAGGGAATTTATATTTGCCAGGAATTGGTGTTGGAGAGACTGTTAGGTCTGAAGGTTGATAAGTCTCCGGGGCCTGATGGTCTACATCCCAGGGTACTGAAGGGGGTGGCTCTAGAAATCGTGGATGCGTTGGTGATTATTTTCCAGAGTTTGATAGATTCAGGATCAGTTCCTGCGGATTGGAGGGTGGCTAATGTTGTACCACTTTTTAAGAAAGGAGCGAGAGAGAAAGCAGGAAATTATAGACCAGTTAGTCTAACCTCAGTGGTGGGAAAGATGCTGGAGTCAATTATAAAGGATGAAACAGATTAGGTCAGAGTCAGCATGGATTTATGAAGGGGAAATCATGCTTGACTAATCTTCTGGAATTTTTGAGGATGTAACTCTGAAGATGGGCGAGGGAGATCCAATAGATGTAGTGTACCTGGACTTCCAGAAAGCCTTTGATAAAGTCCCACATAGGAGGTTAGTGAGCAAAATTAGGGCACATGGTATTGGGGGCAAAGTACTGACTTGGATTGAAAATTGGTTGGGTGACAGGAAACAAAGAGTAGTGATAAACGGCTCCCTTTCGGAATGGCAGGCGGTGACCAGTGGGGTACCGCAGGGATCAGTGCTGGGACCGCAGCTTTTTACAATATATGTTAATGATATAGAAGATGGTATTAATAGTAACATTAGCAAATTTGCTGATGATACAAAGCTGGGTGACAGGGTGAAATGTGAGGAGGATGTTAGGAGATTACAGGGTGACCTGGACAGGTTAGGTGAGTGGACAGATGCAGTTTAATGTGGATAACTGTATGGTTATCCACTTTGGTGGCAAGAACAGGAAGGCAGATTACTACCTAAATGGAGTCAAGTTAGGTAAAGGGGCAGTACAAAGAGATCTGGGTGTTTTTGTGCACCAGTCAATGAAGGTAAGCATGCAGGTACAGCAGGTCGTGAAGAAAGCTAATAGCATGCTGGCCCTACATAACAAGAGGGATTGAGTATAGAAGCAAAGAGGTTCTTCTGCAGCTGTACAGGGCCCTGGTGAGACCACACCTGGAGTACTGTGTGCAGTTCTGGTCTCCAAATTTGAGGAAAGACATTCTGGCTATTGAGGGAGTGCAGCATAGGTTCACGAGGTCAATTACTGGAATGGCGGGACTATCTTATGTTGAAAGATTGGAGTGACTGGGCTTGTATACCCTTGAGTTTAGAAGACTGAGAGGGGATCTGATTGAGACATATAAGATTATGAAAGGATTGGACACTTTGGAGGCAGGAAACATGTTTCCGCTGATGGGTGAGTTCTGAACCAGACGACACAGCTTAAAAATACGGGGTAGACCATTTAGGACAGAGATGAGGAGAAACTTCTTCACCCAGAGAGTGGTGGGTGTGTGGAATGCTCTGCCCCAGAAGGCAGTGGAGGCCCAGTTTCTGGATTCGTTTAAGAAAGAAGTGGATAGAGCTCTCAAGGATAGTGGAATCAAGGGTTATGGAGATAAGGCAGGAACAGGATACTGATTGAGGATGATCAGCCATGATCATGTTGAATGGTGGTGCAGGCTTGAAGGGCAGAATGGCCTACTCCTGCACCTATTGTCTATTGTCTATTTTCTACAAACAGTTTACAGAGAGATATTGATAGGATAAGAAGTGGTTAAAAAGTTGGCAAATGAAGTATAATGTGGTAAAATATGATGTTGTTCATTTGGTAAGGGAGAACAAAAGAAGAGTATTATTTAACAGGAGATAAACTGCAACACAAGGGAACGTGTGAGGCACTTGTGCCCAAAACACAGAAAGCTAGCACATGGGTGCAGCAGGTAATCAGGAAGCTTAATGGAATATTGGTTAGTTCAGGGGGTTGGAGTATAAGAGTGGAGAAGTCTTACTGCAGCTGTACAACTGGTGAGACCACACCTGGAGTAATGTGAGCAGTTTTCATAGAATCCCTATAGTGTGGAAACAGGCCATTTGGCCCAACAAGTCCACACCGACCCTCTGACCCTCCAAAGAGTATCCCACCCAGACGCATTCCCCTACCCAATTGCTCTACATTTCCCCCTGACTAATGCACCTAACCTACACATCGCTGGACACTCTGGGGCAATTTAGCATGGCCAATTAACCTAACCTGCACATGTTCAGACTGTGGGAGGAACCGGAGCACCCGAAGGAAACCCACGCAGACATGGGGAGAATGTGTAAACTCCACACAGACAGTTGCCTGAGGCTGGAATCGAACCCAGGACCCTGGCACTGTAAGGCAGCAGTGCTAACCATTGAGACAGTATTGCTGCCCCTTGTTGGTCCCCTTGTTTAAGGAAAGGTATCATTTCATTGGAGGCAGTTCAAAGAAAGTTCACAAGAATGATTCCCAGTATTGAGGGATTGTCTTATGAGCAAATGTTAAACAGTTTGGGACTGTACTCACTGGAGTCTAGACAAATGAAAGGAGATCTCATTGAAACCTCTTAAGGGGCTTGACAGGGTAAATGCTGAGAGGATGTTTCCCCTCATGGGAGAGCGTAGGACCAGATGTCACAGTCTCAGGACAAAGAAATGTCACATTTAAGACTGAGATGCAGAGGAATTTCTTCTCTCAGAGGGTTGAGAGTCTTTGGAACTTCTTGCCACCTAGAGCTGTGGGAGCAGAGTCTTTGTGTATATTTAAGGCTGAGATCGATAGATTCTTAATCAGTCGGGAAATCAAAGCTTATGGGGAAAGAGCAGGAAGGTGGATGTGAGGAATGTTGAATCAGCCATGATCCGACTGAATGGCAGAACAGGCCTGAGGGGCCAAATGGCCTACTCCAGTTCCTATTTCTTATGGTCGTATTTAATTTCTCCAACCCTCTGGCCTATGAAAGACCTCATTTGTTCTTCTTCCACCTCCCCCATCACGACTTTCAGGTTCAAAACCTATTACGTTCCCAATTGTTTCCAGCGCTGATGGATGATGTTTGACTGGATGCTTGGAGTGGGAGTATCCCAAAGCGCTGGTTAAATTCTAGCACACACCGCTATCTTTGCAAAGCGCTGGGCCTTTAAAATCCAACCCATCAACTTCCGTTTATGCTTCAGATTTTCAGCAGGATATTTGTTTTTGTGTTCAATGTCCACCTGTTAAGTTAAATAGCGTGTCTTTAAATGTGCAGCACTGTAAGAAACCTCAGTCAGTGAACCATTACACGCTTTGCAAATATTACTTTACATTTATTACACAGACCAGCAGAGAATGAGATCGAATTTTGAAGCCTGATGACGAATTTTAAATCTATGCTTATTTACTGATTTATAAAACCTTCATTTCCAGTTTTGTTGTAATTATACTTGTGACAAAAGGTGAAATTGGTTGATTGCTCTCAATGAAGTTGCAT
This sequence comes from Chiloscyllium plagiosum, assembly GCF_037043375.1. NCBI lineage: Eukaryota > Metazoa > Chordata > Chondrichthyes > Orectolobiformes > Hemiscylliidae > Chiloscyllium > Chiloscyllium plagiosum. The sequence continues at coordinate 11,426,586 of NW_028270154.1, forward strand.
GTGTGAAACCTCTCAACTGGCAATGTTTCCGCAGATCTAACAAATCAGTTCAGGTAATGCACGATTTTCAATTTAATTGGAAAGTCCATTTAAAATTTCAAAAGGGAAGGGACACTTTCAGGAAGCTTAGAGGAGATGCGAGGAAAGAATTTTTCACTCAAAGAATGTTCAGAATCTGGACCTCACTGCCTGTAAGGGTGGTAGAGGAAGACACCATCATAATATTTAGAAATATTTACATAGGCTATGTAAATGAGATTACAACAGTTAGGTGCCTGTTTTTGACTGGTGCAGACTAAATGGGCCAAATGGCCTCTTTCAGTGCTGTAAATCTCTATGACTAAGGCAGAGATCACCTCAGTTCTCCCTACTGTTCTGTGTTAAGGTACAGTGCCTGTGTCCATTTGCACATTTTTATCTGACGCAAATTAGCATAGAGCTGTCCTATACAGCATAACTGCAAAGTGAATCACATGAACAACGTAATGAATCACAAGAATTAACACATTAAATTCTTGTCCTGAATATGCCACAGCTGTAATTAAATTAAAATATTCAATGAATTAATTTGTTTTCATATTTTAAGTAGGATACGCTACACAGAAACAGTGCTTATAGCCCAATCTGTCAAATTAAAGCGAGACACTGCCAATGCTGGAGAAGCTCAGCAGCATCTGTGGAGAGAGAAATAGTTAGCATTTCGAGAACAAAAATGAAGTTTGGTGAAGAACCTTGGACTTGAAGTGTTAATTCTATTTCCCTCTGTGAACATTTTGACAAACCTGCTGAGTTCCACCAGCATTTCTGTCATTATCATCTCTTTATTGCTACCTTTGCTTCTGAAGCCATGACTCACCCTCTCTCAGCCCAGTATAAATACCGAGGTAAAAAATACCTCCCTATTCCTCCCTTTTTTTACCTTTTGACGAAGGGTCAGCTAGATTCGAAACGTCAGCTCTTTTCTCTCCTTACAGATGCTGTCGGACCTGCTGAGATTTCCAGCATTTTCTCTTTTGTTTTTTTTCATCAGCATTTCTGTTTGAGCCCAACCACTCAAGTTTATGTTTTAAAACTTCCAGCTGCCTCGTGTTAACTTTTGTTTCTGTAACAAGTTTCAAATGTCTGCTCCACGCTTCACTTCTCACTTCCATCCCCTTTTCTGTAGCTTTGTTTACTTTTTTTCTGAATCCACACCCAGACCCAACCTATCAAGCACTTCATGTGTCAATTGTAAACAGACTCACATAATCAAACACAGAACAACTCAACACAGCACAATCCATGAAGATGTTTATAGAACATAAAATAATACAGCACAGGAGCAGGCCCTTCAGCCCATCATGTCTGTGCTAACCATGATGCCATTTAAACTAATCCCAACTACCTGCACATGGTTTATATTCTTCACTCAAGTCTCCTCCAGTTTTTCTCATCTAAATCTGTTAGTGCAGGCATCTGTCCTCTGCTTCCTCATGTATTTCTCCAGTTTCTGTTTAAATTTATAAATGCTGTTCAATTTAACCACTCCCTGTATTCACATGTTCCCCATGCTTGCCACTACAGGTCGCTCTGCTATAACGCGTGTTTCATTCACACAAATTTGCTGTAACGCGATTGACGAGCTATAGCATGAACATTTGAAGTGTGTATTGGTTTTTTAACATGATTCTGGCCTCATTAGTCTGAACAGTGCTGCTATTACACGATTTTCCTATAATGCAGGATTGCACGAGAATGGAACTACCGCGTTGTAGCAGAACTGACCGTGTGATGGTGACGTTATAACCATTGTCAATTGTTGCAAAAACCCATTTGGTACACTCATGTCCTTTCGGAAAGGAAATCTGACACCCTTACCTGGTCTGGCCAACATGTGACTCCAGATCTTAACCCTTGCCGCTCTGGGCAATTAGGGATGGGAAATAGATGCTGGCCTAGCCAGTTACCATCACATCCCATGAAAGAATAAAACCAAATTGCAAAGTTTCTGGTTCACGTCCTATGCCATGACTTCAATGTAAAGGTCAGGGCTGACACTCCAATGCAGTACTGAAGCAACACTGCACTGTTGGAGGTGCTGTCTTAGGTCAAAACCTCATCTTCCTGCTCAGGTTAATGTAAAATATCCCATAGCATTATTTTGAAGAAGGACAGGGGAGTTATTGTCATTGTCCTGACTGACATTTTAAACTTCAGTTGACATTACAAGGATAGATGACCTGGTTTATTACTGCTGGTATTTGTGGGAACGAGCCCTGTGCAAAATGGCTGCTGTGTTTTGTACATTTAATTATTCTAAAAACAATGCATTGGCTTTAAAGAACTTTCAGATGTCAGGTGGTTGAGAAAATCACTATATAAATGCAAGTCAATTTTTTTTACCTCCTTGGATGATGAAGTTTCCACTAAATTTTTAATTACATGGCTTATTGATGGCCCATCAGAAAAACCAGCTGCGAACATAATAAGACCATTCCCACCCCTGTCATACTATCTTCCAACTCCTTCCGTTTGGCAGAGGATACAAAAGTTTGAAAACGTGTACCAGCAGATTCAAGAACAGCTTCTTCCCTGCTGTTATAGAGATGTACAGCATGGAAACTGACCCTTCGGTCCAACCTGTCCATGCCGACCCCAGATATCCTAACCTAATCTAGTCCCATTTGTCAACATTTGGCCCATATCCCTCTAACCCCTTCCTATTCATATACCCATCCAGATGCCTTTTAAATGTTGCATTGTACCAGCCTCCACCACTTCTTCTGACCGCTCATTCCATACACCCACCACCCTCTAGGTGAAAACGTTTGGATCCATTTTATATCTTTCCCCTCTCACCATAAACCTATGCCCTCTAGTTTTGGACTCCCCTACCCTGCGGAAAAGACCTTGACTGTTTAACCTTATCCATGCCCCTCATGATTTTGTAAACTTCTATAAGTCACCCGTCACCCGTCAGCCTCCGATGGGAAAATAGCTCCAGCCTGTTCAGCCTCTCCTTATTGTCAGACTTATGAATGGACCTCTCATATATTAGAAGTGATCTTTCTCTGCACCCTCTCTGTATCTGTAACACTATATCCTGTATTATGTTCTATTACCCTAAGGTACAATTTGTCTAGATAGCACACAAAACAATACTTTTCACCGTATCTCGGTACATATGATAATAATAATTCAAATCAAACCTTACGTTCATGGTATCTAGTTATGCTCTGTTTTATTTTCCCATGAAGTTCAGTGATCACTAGAAACAGGCACTAATATGGTGGTCAGTTGGCTGGATAGCTGGTTTGTGATGTACAGTGGTATCTACAGCGTGGGTTTGATTCCTGCTCCAGGCTGAAGTTTCCCCTCCTTCTCAACCTCTCCTGAGGTGTCATGTCCTTGAGGTTAATACACCACCAGTCATCTCTCTCTAATACGAAAGCAGCCTAGTGGAGCACTAGGACTATAGTGACTTTACCTTTGGAATATTTAAAGATGAAATGACAGATGCTTGCATGCGCTGCATCTCCCCCACTCCTCCTTGCTGTGATCCCTCAATGATTATATTGTGGTGAATTAATGCTGATTTTACTGACTTAGTAAACCCGAGGCCCTGCCCAATGCTCTGGGGCCAAAAGTTCAAAACCCATCAAAGCAGAACTAGTGAGGGTGACTCAATTTTAGTACTAAGCCATCCACATAGAAAATAGGAACAGGCCATTCAGCCCTTCGAGCCTGCTCCACCACTTAAGATGATGATCATGGGTTCCTCCTCTTACCCCTTGATCATTTTGCTGTAAGAATGATAGCTAACTCCATCATGTCAAAGTAACCCCAGGCCCATAGCAATGTGATGGATTTCAAGCATCCCTCTGAAATGGCCTAGCAGCCCATTCAGTTCAAGGGCAATTCAGGATAAGCACCCAGTTACCAACTCGGCCAGCAATACATCTCATTCTCAGCGGGGGATATCATGTCTGCATGGGTTTCCTCCGGGTGCTCCGGTTTCTTCCCACAGTCCAAAGATGTGCAGGTCAGGGTGAGTTGGTCGTGCTAAATTGCCCATAGTGTTCAGGGATGTGCTGGATTAGCCATGGGAAATGCAGGGTTAGACGGATATGGTAAAGGGGTGGGTCTTGTAATGGACCAGGCAGACCCCCTCGTAACATTTTAAGAAGGTAGCTCAGGACCGTAACCTTTCTAGCTGTTTCAGACAGGTATAAGGTGGGTATCCCAGGAGTAAGGCAGCTGGTCAAACTACTTGGCTCCAGATCAAACAGAATTTATTTACACACCACCGAAGGAAACACAAACAAAACAGAATTTAGAATAACAACGATTTGAAAACCCCACCGACACGATCCCCACAACGTAACAAGGGATAAAGGAAAAACCTGTGTGTTTCCCTTTGACAAACCTCTCAGAATTCGCCTCTTTAAAAATAGATGTTGGACACTTCTCCTAAAAGTCTTAACTCTCAGCACCCATTTGTTCCTCTCTTCCTCTGTAAACCAGCTTTGTCTATAGATTTCCGCACTTAAAGGACTACAGAAAGGTGAATGTTATCAAACATCCTTCCACCGAACAGATGAAAAGTGAAATTGCGAGCGTCAAAGAATTGATGAAATGAGATATTTCAATTAGCGTTGAATGCTGTCACTTTCTTCAGTGCCCTTCTGCCTTGTCACTCAAATACTCTTTACATTGTTCTGATCAGGTGTTTCTCCAGGGTACTGTCATTACATTGACGTTTCCTTGAACTCATTTCATACACGTAAGATAAAAAGGCAATCAACAAGGGACTCTAGGCTCATATCTTGACATCCATCATATTGCCTGACATGCCTGCGAATACTGCAGGGCAGAGGTCAGAAAATACCTCTTTCCCCCACTGACTGCTTATCCAAGAACCTAGTATTTCTGCACAGAACTGGGGTGAAATCACTCCTTTAAAACAAGAAATCTCAACTTGCTGCATTGGCGAAACACATTCGATAATTTCCATGCTCGCACGACTGTCTGTATGGAGTTTGCACATTCTCCCCGTGTCTGCGTGGGTTTCCTCCGGGTGCTCCGGTTTCCTCCCACAGTCCAAAGATGTGCAGGTCAGGGTGAGTTGGTCGTGCTAATTTGCCCATAGTGTTCAGGGATGTGCTGGATTAGCCATGGAAATGCAGGGTTAGAAGGATATGGTAAAGGGGTGGGTCTTGTAATGGACCAGGCCAGACTCCCTTGTAACATTTTAAGAAGGTAGCCCAGGACCCTAAGGTGGGTATCTCCGGAGTAATGCAGCTGGTCAAACTACTTGGCTCCAAATCAAACAGAATTTATTTACACACCACTGAAGGAAACGCAAACAAAAGAAAATAGCATTTAGAATAACAACGATTTGAAAACCCCACCGACACGATATCCCCTGCAACGTAACAAGGGAGCTGTTCCAATTTCCTGCAACCTCCCCATAAACACACCCCTTGGCAAAAAAAAGGTAAATTCAAACCCAGGTTCCTACAGCAGAGAGATGTCAGAGGGAGAGAGGATCAGCCAGGGATCATTGGCTGAAACATGGAACCTTTTCCCACTGCACCAATTCTCTGGGTCCCCAGCTGAAAACTAAACCAAACCAGAGTAATCCCTGAACTGGGCCACTCCCCTTTCATTGTACAAGTGTTTTAAAAAATAAAACCTAAAAGCCCATTTCCCTGATTGTTGCCTTGGGCAGTATTTGTTAGCCATAACCAAAGTGGACTAAACCCAGACAAACCGGTACCTCTGCCTTTTACAGCCCCTTTTGAAAAGAAAACAAAGACAGCATAACATTGTTAAAGGAGCATCATCATCACAGTCTGGACTGGATGCTCCTTGGAGGGTCGGTGTGTACTCAATGGGCTGAATGGCCTGCTTCCACACTGTAGGGATTCTGTGATCTGTATGATTATGCTTTCGTTTTTCAAAGGCTCGACCTTTTTTTTTGTGAAAAAGGAAACATGCAGTCTCTCTCCTGGGTGCTAGTTGACTAGGAAATGAGGAACCATTGGTGTGTGGCTTTGTGCAGTGGGTATCTGGAAATCTACGGTGCCATGTGCACATTCAAGCATAGAAACAATCTACTGAGTAAAATGCCAGTTTCGGAAGATAAATTTTCAAACAACAATCACCATTTTTGAGTGATTGTGCAGTCACCAGCTGAATATGACAAAGGATGAGTACTAAAGATAAACATAGAGTCACTGTGCTCTGGGAGATTATGTGTTCAGTGTATTCCCGTATTTAGCGGATCAGAGCAGACAGTACTGGAGTAGATCTGAACCATTGCGACCAGCAATTACAGCCGTCTTAGAGGAAATCTGATATGATGTGCTCAGCTCACTGATAAGACCTGCCAAGTATCCCATCAGTCTTCAATTAATCATTTTGGCTGAGAGCATTTAGCTGCTAAAGGACAATTTTACAAGTCTAATTAAAAAAATTGTTAAAGTCGGGGATTTGGGCTGTTAACATTTAATTGTTTATCACTAAAGCTGTGCTAAATATGTGCTGCTGGCCTGTTTAAAGATGAGATGTGATTTCCCATGGGTTTTCCTGACCACAGGCCTTTGGTATGATGTGTGAACCTCTGCACTCCTCCCACATTAGATTGTGGATGGCTGGTGGATGATTAAAGCCAAAGTGAGGACTGAGGCATCCTTGCAAGAGGATTCACAGTAAGGTTAAAATCAACCGGGTGAAAGTGAGGGTAACCCAAACAGGAGAAAAGGCTCCAGAGATAGCTTCATCCCCAGATCGACGGTAGAGACCAATGCGATGTGCAGAGGAGGAGGCTGAAGGATTTGCGATCATCTCCAGCCAGACGTACTGAGCGGCTGAACCCCTTCCGCCTGAAATCCTCAGCACCACAGGCACCAGTTTTCAGCCAATTCAATTCACCCTGCGTAAAATGTCTTGAGTACATTGATTGCTAATCTCTGCAGTTTGATAGAGATTACTGTACTCTACAGTTTGAAAGAGATTGCAGTCTGACATCACTGCACTCAATGAGGTTTGATCGAAATTACTGTACTCTAATGTGATAGAGATTGATGTACAGCACCCTGTGGTTTAATGGAGATTGCTATATAGTCTAAAGTTATGATACTTTGAGAATTAATGCTGCACTCTGCAAATGGATGGGGATTATATTTAGATTACTGTGCTCAGTGGGTCTGCTACAGTTTGCTGTATTCGGGTTTTCAGAGATCACTGTACCCTGTGGTTGGATAGAGATTTTGCGTCCAACAGTTCAATAGAGATAACTGCATGCCACAGTTTAACAGAGATTGCTATATCTATTGTTTAATCAAGATTGATGCTCTCTACAGATGAATGGGGATTTCTGTGCTCTACAGTTTAACAGTGATTACTATATGCTTCAGTCAAACTGAGATTGCTATACTCAACAATTTAACAGATCGCTGTACCCTTCAGTTTATTGGAGATTACTGTATTATGCAGTATTATGTATTCAACAATGTAACTGAAATTAATGTTCAATACAGTATAACAGACTTGGCTGTACTCTACAATGTAACTGAAATTAATTTACAATAACAGAAGTTGCTGACCCCTAAAATTTAATAGGTTAATATATCCTATTGTTTGACTACTCTATAATTTAACAAACATTATTGTACTCTACAGTTTAACAGATATTGCTGCACCCTACTGATCAGTTGGGATTGTTCTACATTACAGTTCAACATAGATTACCTAACACTACAATTTAATAGAGATTAACAGATTATTGTACCAACAACCAATTGAGATGACTTGCATAGTGATGAATTTAGAGAGCTACAGAGAGAGGGATAGAGCATGGGACTAGCTGGGCAGCTCTTTAAGAAGCCAGTACACACATGATGCACTGAATGGCCTCCTTCTGAATTATAAAACTGTATGATTCTATGACCATACTTTATGTTGAACATGGATTATTTCTACTCTGCAGTTTAATACAGTTTGCCACCCCAAAGATTTAATAGTGATTATTTTATTGTACAGAAATTTAACAGAAATTATATATATTGTATATCAAAGATTATTGTACAATACAATTTAACAGAGTTTACTATACCCTACAATTTAATAGATTATTACATCTGATGATCAATAGAGATGACTGTGCTCTGCATCTAACATAGTTTACTGTGCTCTACGGTTTAATTGTGATTCCTGTATTCCAAGGTTTAATCGAGATTAATGTACCCTACAGTTAACACAGGTTACTAAACTTTACAGTTTACCAGAGATTGCTGCACTTTACAGTTTAATGGAGATTACTGTACCCTACAGTGTAACGGATTGTTGTATTGTATAATCAATAGAAATGACTGTGTTCTACAGTTTAACAGGATATTGTACACTACAGGTTGATAGAAATTACTGTACCCTACTGTAAAGATTATATTAATTTAATTTCTATGCTTTCGATTGTTTTTTAAAGCTAGTGACTGTAGAAGGGGTTCCTGCACTTTGGAAAAACAAGTTACCAAATCTCATTGTTTGTGATGTTTACACTGCTGCTTTATTCCAGCAGTGGAAAGGTTGTTTGTTGACAGTACAACACTCGGGTGTGTGCAGGGTGGGATTTGGCCACCAACAGGGACCTGATTGATTTAACTGTGATCAATCATAGGTGTCAAAGATCATCAGCCAGACAGCAAATCTCTGATTAGCTTCTCCTTTTTGAGTGTGAATGTAATCTCTCTCTCTCCCTCCCTCCCTCTCTTCATTCCTCCCCCTCCCCCCCCTCTCTCTCTCTCTCTCTCTCTCTCTCAGCAGTAAAAGTCTCTGAAATTCAAAAGACCATAAGACATTGGAGCAGAATTAGGCCATTTGGCCCATCGAGTCTGCTCCATCATTCGATCATGGCTGATATGTTTCTCAACCCCATTCTCCTGCCTTCTCCCTGTAACCCTTGATCCCCTTACTAGTCACAAGCCCACCTATCTCTGTCTTAAAGATGGTCAATGACTTGGCCTTCTGCGGCAATGCGTTCCACAGGTTCCCCACCCTCTGGCTGAAGAAATTCCTCCTCATCTTAGTTCCAAAGGGTCATCCCTTCACTCTGAGGCTCTCCTACTAGTGGAAACATCCTCTCCACATCCACTGTATCCAGGCCTCTCAATCTTCTGTAAGTTTCAATCAGATCGCCCCTCATCCATCTAAACTCCAATGAGTACAGACCCACAGTCCTTAACTGCCCCTCATATGGCAAGCCCTTCATCCCCAGGATCATTCTTATGAACCTCCTCTGGAACCTGTCCAATGCCGTCACAAACCTCCTAAAATACGGGGTCCAAAACTGCCCTAATATTCCAAATGCGGTCTGACTGTTATATCACTGCTCTTGATGTCTAGCCCTCTTGAAATGAATTCTAACATTGTATTTGCCTTCCTAACTGCCAACTGAACCTACACGTTAACCTTAAGAGAATCCTGAGCTAGGACACATAAGTTCCTTTGTGCTTCAGATTTCTGAAGCCTTTCTCCATTTGGAAAATAGTCTACACCCCTATTCTTCCTACCAAAGTGCAGAAACTACACTTTTCCACATTGCATTCCATCTGCCACTTCTTTGCCTACTCTCCTAACCTTCTGCAGCCTTCCCACATCCTCAACACTACCTGTCCCTCCACTTATCTTTGTGTCATCTGCAAACTTAGCAACTTAGTTCCTTCATCCAGATCATATAATGTGAATACTTGTGGTCCCAACACTGGCCCCTGCGGAACTCCATCTGCTATCCTGAAAAAGACCTTTCATCCCCACTGTCTGCCTTCTGTCAGTCAGCCAATTTCCCCCACCCATGCTAAAGCCTTGCCCCTAATACCATTGGGTCTTATCTTCTTTAGCAGCCTCCTATATGGCAAATCCAAATAAATAATATCCACCTGCTCTCCTTTGTCAGATTTGTTTGTTACCTCCTCAACTTGACAAGCTCAAGGGCTAAGGGTCCATTAGAATTACTCCTGGATCCCTTGTTCATAGTTCACACCCTCCTGTCACTGATCACCGACTGAATTAAAGGTGATTAATCTAAGGGGTGTGACAGCCCGTTGACACATAGCGTCCAGGTAAATCTCCCCCTCCCTGATGTATCACCATGTTTGAAGCTAAGACTCCAGCTCATCAGCTCTGAGCTGGAGTTCCTCAAGGAACTAACACTTGCTACAGATGTGGTCACTATGAACCACAGTGGGGTCCAGGAGCTCCTATACCATCTAGCTGCAACACATCTCCTGGCCCCTCATTTACATAGTCCTTAATTTGTTTCATTTTAAAATTTCCTACTGTCTTTTAACTTATAGCTGATAGATGTTTCTTCTGTGACCTAACTTTCTGAAAGCAACCTGTAATGGATAGTCAAAATCGTTAATATCACCAACCAATTAACTTACAGTTTTCCTGTGATGTCATTCCTTATTTTGTGCTGGGGTCTTGATCCTGGGCTTCAATTTATCCTGTTAACAAGACCTTACAAACTGTGAGCTACAAATGCAAGCCAAAAGGACCTCTCCCCCTTCGCACTGAATTCCCACACTGTCATTGAGTATATGTAAGGCTGAGATAGATAGGTTCTTGAGTATCAAGGGTTACGGGAAGAAAGCAGGAGAATGGTGTTAAGAAACTTATCAGGGAGAGAGTGAGGACTGCAGATGCTGGAGATCAGAGTCGAAGAATGTGGTGCTGGAAAAGCACAGCAGGTCAGGCAGCATTTGAGGGGCAGGGGAATCGATGTTTTGAGCATAAGGTCTTCATCAGGAATGATCAACTTTTCCAACACCACACTCTTCGATTGAGAAACTTATCAACCATGATTGAATGGCGGAGCAGATTTGTTGGGCTGAATGGCCTAATTTCTGCTTCTATGTCTTATAGTCTTAAGCCTCTAAAGTCACTAAGGCTCTCCTTCCCAACAGTGTGAAGTTTACTGAAGCCTGAGGGAAGGCAGATAGTTCCTCACACCAATTGCTGAAAGCTGTTGCCTTTAAGCAGTAACGGAGAAAGTTTGTAGTTAGTGCACCAATTGCCCTGTGTCTCCTGTGAAAAGTGAAGAACCAGAAAGTACTGGTGAGCAAAAGGAACATCTCATCGAACCTTGTGGGCTGGTGCTATTGAACTGTGTTTCCCAGGTTATTTTCGCACCTTCTATTAAAAACAAACAATGTTTTGTACAGTATGTGTTTGGAGAAGTTTTACAAAGCTCTTAGAGGTTTAATCAGTAGAACTAGATGTTGATAGTTCATAGATGTTTACTTCAAATGATTAGAATGTATTTATTTGTGGTTATCAGTTGTTCTTGTTAAATACAGGAAGCTGGTTAATGTTTTCTGTTAGTTGGTTTCATCAAACAGGTTAATCAAGGACCTATTGTACTCTGATCAAAACATGAATTTTTGGGGTGACTCCGGGAGGAGTGGGCCTTGAGACTTAGCTCAGTGCCGGGAGTGGTGGTTGGGTCGGTGGGGGGTGTGGATCTGACAAGGGAGTCGCGGAGGGAGTGGTCTCTACGGAAAGCTGATAGGGGAGGGGAGGGAAATATATCCTTGGTGCTGGGGTCTGTTTGGAGGTGGCGGAAGTGACGGCGGATGATGCGCTGTACATGGAGATTGGTGGGGTGGTAGGTGAGGACCAGTGGGGTTCTGTCCTGGTGGCGGTTGGAGGGGCGGGGCTCAAGGGCGGAGGAGCGGGAAGTGGAGGAGATGCGGTGGAGGGCACCGTCGACCACGTCGGGGGGGAAATTGCGGTCCTTGAAGAAGGAGGCCATCTGTGTTGTACGTATTTTGAACTGGTCCTCCTGGGAGCAGATGCGGCGGAGACGAAGGAATTGGGAGAATGGGATGGCGTTTTTACAGGGGGCAGGATGGGAGGAGGTGTAGTCCAGGTAGCTGTGGGAGTCGGTAGGTTTGTAGTAGATGTCCGTGTTGATTCGGTCGCCTGAGATAGAAACAGAAAGGTCTAGGAAGGGGAGGGAGGAGTCCGAGACTGTCCAGGTGAATTTGAGGTCGGGGTGGAAGGTGTTGGTGTAGTGGATGAACTGTTCAACCTCCTCGTGGGAGCACGAGGTAGCGCCGATACAGTCATCAATGTAGCGAAGAAAAAGATGGGGGGTGGGGCCAGTGTAGTTGCGGAAGATGGATTGTTCCACATACCCTACGAAGAGGCAGGCATAGCTGGGGCCCATGCGGGTGCCCATGGCTACTCCTTTTGTTTGGAGAAAGTGGGAGGATTGGAAAGAAAAGTTGTTCAGGGTGAGGACCAGTTCGGTCAGTCGAAGGAGGGTGTCGGTGGAAGGGTACTGGGTGGTACGGCGGGAAAGGAAGAAGCGGAGTGCTTTGAGTCCTTCGTGATGGGGGATGGAGGTGTACAGGGACTGGATGTCCATGGTGAAGATGAGGCGTTGGGGACCGGGGAAGCGGAAATCCTGGAGGAGGTGGAGGGCGTGGGTGGTGTCACGAACGTAGGTGGGGAGTTCTTGGACTAATGGGGACAGGACCGTGTCGAGGTATGCCGAGATGAGTTCAGTTGGGCAGGAGCAGGCTGAGACGATGGGTCGTCCGGGGCAGTCAGGTTTGTGGATTTTGGGCAGGAGGTAGAAACGGGCGGTTCGGGGTTGTGGGACTATGAGGTTGGAGGCGGTGGATGGGAGGTCCCCTGAGGTGATGAGGTTATGGACGGTCTGGGAGATGATGGTTTGGTGGTGGGGGGTGGGGTCATGGTCAAGGGGACGGTAGGAGGAGGTATCTGCGAGCTGGCGTTTGGCCTCAGCGGTGTAAAGGTCAGTGCGCCAAACTACTACTGCGCCTCCCTTGTCAGCTGGTTTGATGGTGAGGTTGGGGTTGGAACGGAGGGAGTGGAGGGCTGCGCGTTCCCTTGCACCTGCAGGAGGTGCAACACTTGCGCCCACACCTCCCCCCTCACTTCTCTCCAAGGCCCCAAGGGAAACTTCCATATCCGCCACAGATTCACCTGCACCTCCACCCACATCATCTACTGCATCCGCTGCAGCCGGTGTGGCCTCCTCTATATTGGGGAGACAGGCCGCCTACTTGCGGAGCGATTCAGAGAGCACCTCTGGGCCTCCCGGACGAACCAACCCAACCAACCTGTGGCACAGCATTTCAACTCCCCCTCCCACTCCACCGAGGATATGCAGGTCATTGGACTCATCCACCGCCAAACCACAACAACCCGATGGTCGGAGGAGGAGCGTCTTATCTTCCGACTGGGAACCCTCCAACCGCAGGGGATGAACTTGGACTTCACCAGTTTCTTCATCCCCCCTCCCCCCACCTTGTCTTAGCCGGATCCTTCCAGCCCGGCACCGCCTTCCTGACCTGCAGTCTTCTTCTTGACCTCTCCGCCTCCACCCTACTCCGACCTATCACCCTCACCTTGACCTCTTTCCACCTATCACATTTCCAACTCCCCTCCTCCAAGTCCCTCCTCCCTACCTTTTATCTTCTCCTGCTGAACACTCTCTGCTCATTCCTGAAGAAGGGCCTGTGCCCGAAACGTCGAATCTCCTGTTCCCTGGATGCTGCCTGACCTGCTGTGCTGTTCCAGCAATAAAGTTTCAACTTAGCTCACTTTTCCAAGTAGGCCGGAACAATACAGTTTACAAAGATTATTGTTCCCACAACAATAGGGGTGACGGTATTCTGTAGTTTAAAAAATGTTACTGTGTTCTTCAATTTAACAGTTTATTGTTCCCGACAATCAGTAGCGATAATTGTACTGTACAGTTCAACAGATTGTTGTATTCTGGTTTAACTGAGGTGACTATAAAGGATAGTTTAACCGATTTCTGTACCCTGCAATTTAACAGAGATTGTTGTACACTATTTTCTCAGAGATTACTGGACTCTTCAGTTTAATGCAGGTTAATGTACTCTGTGGTTTAACAAAGATTTCTGTATCCGAGACAAAGATAGAAATTGCTGGAAAAGCTCATAAGGTCTAGCAGCATCTCCAGACAAAAATCAATTGTGAGGAAGGGTCCCTCGCCCTGAACTGTTAAGTCTGATTTCTCTCTACAGTGCTGCCAGACCTACTCAGCTGTTCCAGCAATTTCTACCATTTTGTTTCTGATTTACAGCATCTGCAGTTCTTTCAGTTTTTATTGACTGTACTTGACATCAGGTTGGGTTTTGTAGTCTGAGATTTCTGTAATCAATGTGGTCTGGCCAAAATTGCTGTGGTCCCAGGCCTTTGTTAGTCTTTGCAAATCTGACTGCAGTGTACTCTGTTCATTCTGATACAGCTTCCTGTTGTGAAACTGGTCAATTAGCTTTGCTCCCAGCTGGTGATGATACAGTATTCCTCCTGAGACCATTCGCGGCAATGTTATTTTTACCTAAATTCATTGCAACCTGTTATTCCCAGCTAATATTGTGCTTGGCTGCTCTGAAACAGATGTGAATGAGGTTTCATTCCACTAATCTATCGTCTGATTGACTTAATCAAAATCGGGCTGGTTGATATCTGCTCTTCACCCATTCAGTGGCTCGTTCCTAGCATGAGGAACAGCACGCATAATGATCTTTGAAGCAGACTTACCTCTGATAATTCATTCTTCAATGATGTTACGGGGGGGGTATGCATGTAGAATCATACATCACGCTGCAAATGCAACATTATCTCCGCCAGATGAGATCAATGGATTCTGCCACTACACAGAAGATATTTGGAGAATAATTACAGGTTTTTAATCCCAGTTTTGAGTTTATTCTCCGTTCCAATTCTCTGACACCACATTTCCCAATTCTCATCTCTGTTCTTCATAAAATTAGAATTACAGAATGAGAGGAGTGAAGTGGGCCACTGAGAAGAGAGAGTTTTGGGGCAGAGTGGGGAGTGTGAGAGGGGAAACTGGGAGTAGAGTGGAGAGTGTGAGAGGGGAAACTGGGAGTAGAGTGGAGAGTGTGAGAGGGGAAACTGGGAGCAGAGTGGAGAGTGTGAGAGGGGAAATTGAGAGCAGTGTTGACAGTGTGAGAGGGGAAACTGGGAGCAGAGTGGGGAGTGTGAGAGGGGAAACTGGGAGCAGAGTGGAGAGTGTGAGAGGGGAAATTGGGAGCAGAGTGGGGAGTGTGAGAGGGGAAACTGGGAGTACAGTGGGGAGTGTGAGAGGGGAAACTGGGAGCAGAGTGGAGAGTGTGAGAGGGGAAACTGGGAGCAGAGTGGGGAGTGTGAGAGGGGAAACTGGGAGCAGAGTGGAGAGTGTGAGAGGGGAAACTGGGAGTACAGTGGAGAGTGTGAGAGGGGAAACTGGGAGTACAGTGGAGAGTGTGAGAGGGGAAACTGGGAGCAGAATGGAGAGTGTGAGAGGGGAAACTGGGAGCAGAGTGGAGAGTGTGAGAGGGGAAACTGGGAGCAGAGTGGGGAGTGTGAGAGGGGAAACTGGGAGCAGAGTGGAGAGTGTGAGATGGGAAACTGGGAGTACAGTGGAGAGTGTGAGGGGGAAACTGGGAGCAGAGTGGAGAGTGTGAGAGGGGAAACTGGGAGGAGAGTGGAGAGTTTGAGAGGGGAAATTGGGAGCAGTGTTGACAGTGTGAGAGGGGAAACTGGGAGCAGAGTGGGGAGTGTGAGAGGGGAAACTGGGAGCAGAGTGGAGAGTGTGAGAGGGGAAACTGGGAGCAGAGTGGAGAGTGTGAGAGGGGAAACTGGGAGGAGAGTGGAGAGTGTGAGAGGGGAAACTGGGAGCAGTGTGGACAGTGTGAGAGGGGAAACTGGGAGCAGAGTGGGGAGTGTGAGAGGGGAAACTGGGAGCAGAGTGGAGAGTATGAGAGGGGAAATTGGGAGCAGAGTGGAGAGTGTGAGAGGGGAAACAGGGAGTACAGTGGAGAGTGTGAGAGGGGAAACTGGGAGCAGAGTGGAGAGTGTGAGAGGGGAAACTGGGAGGAGAGTGGAGAGTTTGAGAGGGGAAATTGGGAGCAGTGTTGACAGTGTGAGAGGGGAAACTGGGAGCAGAGTGGGGAGTGTGAGAGGGGAAACTGGGAGCAGAGTGGAGAGTGTGAGAGGGGAAATTGGGAGCAGAGTGGGGAGTGTGAGAGGGGAAACTGGGAGTACAGTGGAGAGTGTGAGAGGGGAAACTGGGAGCAGAGTGGAGAGTGTGAGAGGGGAAACTGGGAGTACAGTGGAGAGTGTGAGACGGGAAACTGGGAGCAGAGTGGAGAGTGTGAGAGGGGAAACTGGGAGTAGAGTGGGGAGTGTGAGAGGGGAAACTGGGAGCAGAGTGGAGAGTGTGAGAGGGTAAACTGGGAGTAGAGGGGAGAGTGTGAGAGGGGAAACTGCGAGCAGAGTGGAGAGTGTGAGAGGGGAAACTGGGAGCAGAGTGGAGAGTGTGAGAGGGGAAACTGGGAGCAGAGTGGGGAGTGTGAGAGGGGAAACTGGGAGCAGAGTGGGGAGTGTGAGAGGGGAAACTGGGAGCAGAGTGGGGAGTGTGAGAGGGGAAACTGGGAGCAGAGTGGGGTGTGTGAGAGGGGAAACTGGGAGCCGAGTGGGGAGTGTGAGAGAGGAAACGAGAAGCAGAGTGGGGAGTGTGAGATGGGAAACTGGGAGCAGAGTGGGTAGTGTGAGAGGGGAAACTGGGAGCAGAGTGGAGAGTGTGAGAGGGGAAACTGGGAGTACAGTGGAGAGTGTGGGAGGGGAAACTGGGAGCAGAGTGGAGAGTGTGAGAGGGGAAACTGGGAGTACAGTGGAGAGTGTGAGAGGGGAATCTGGGAGCAGAATGGAGAGTGTGAGAAGCGAAACTGGGAGCAGAGTGGAGAGTGTGAGAGGGGAAACTGGGAGCAGAGTGGGGAGTGTGAGAGGGGAAACTGGGAGCAGAGTGGAGAGTGTGAGAGAGTAAACTGGGAGTAGAGGGGAGAGTGTGAGAGGGGAAACTGGGAGCAGAGTGGAGAGTGTGAGAGGGGAAACTGGGAGCAGAGTGGAGAGTGTGAGAGGGGAAACTGGGAGGAGGCAGGAGAGTGGAGAGTGTGAGAGGGGAAACTGGGAGCAGTGTTGACAGTGTGAGAGGGGAAACTGGGAGCAGAGTGGGGAGTGTGAGAGGGGAAACTGGGAGCAGAGTGGAGAGTGTGAGAGGGGAAATTGGGAGCAGAGTGGGGAGTGTGAGAGGGGAAACTGGGAGTACAGTGGAGAGTGTGAGAGGGGAAACTGGGAGCAGAGTGGAGAGTGTGAGAGGGGAAACTGGGAGTACAGTGGAGAGTGTGAGACGGGAAACTGGGAGCAGAGTGGAGAGTGTGAGAGGGGAAACTGGGAGCAGAGTGGGGAGTGTGAGAGGGGAAACTGGGAGCAGAGTGGAGAGTGTGAGAGGGTAAACTGGGAGCAGAGTGGGGAGTGTGAGAGGGGAAACTGGGAGCAGAGTGGGGAGTGTGAGAGGGGAAACTGGGAGCAGAGTGGGGAGTGTGAGAGGGGAAACTGGGAGCAGAGTGGGGTGTGTGAGAGGGGAAACTGGGAGCCGAGTGGGGAGTGTGAGAGAGGAAACGAGAAGCAGAGTGGGGAGTGTGAGAGGGGAAACTGGGAGCAGAGTGGAGAGTGTGAGAGGGGAAATTGGGAGCAGAGTGGGGAGTGTGAGAGGGGAAACTGGGAGTACAGTGGAGAGTGTGAGAGGGGAAACTGGGAGCAGAGTGGAGAGTGTGAGAGGGGAAACTGGGAGCAGAGTGGGTAGTGTGAGAGGGGAAACTGGGAGCAGAGTGGAGAGTGTGAGAGGGGAAACTGGGAGTACAGTGGAGAGTGTGGGAGGGGAAACTGGGAGCAGAGTGGAGAGTGTGAGAGGGGAAACTGGGAGTACAGTGGAGAGTGTGAGAGGGGAATCTGGGAGCAGAATGGAGAGTGTGAGAAGCGAAACTGGGAGCAGAGTGGAGAGTGTGAGAGGGGAAACTGGGAGCAGAGTGGGGAGTGTGAGAGGGGAAACTGGGAGCAGAGTGGAGAGTGTGAGAGAGTAAACTGGGAGTAGAGGGGAGAGTGTGAGAGGGGAAACTGGGAGCAGAGTGGAGAGTGTGAGAGGGGAAACTGGGAGCAGAGTGGGGAGTGTGAGAGGGGAAACTGGGAGCAGAGTGGGGTGTGTGAGAGGGGAAACTGGGAGCAGAGTGGGGAGTGTGAGAGAGGAAACGAGAAGCAGAGTGGGGAGTGTGAGATGGGAAACTGGGAGCAGAGTGGGTAGTGTGAGAGGGGAAACTGGGAGCAGAGTGGAGAGTGTGAGAGGGGAAACTGGGAGTACAGTGGAGAGTGTGGGAGGGGAAACTGGGAGCAGAGTGGAGAGTGTGAGAGGGGAAACTGGGAGTACAGTGGAGAGTGTGAGAGGGGAATCTGGGAGCAGAATGGAGAGTGTGAGAAGCGAAACTGGGAGCAGAGTGGAGAGTGTGAGAGGGGAAACTGGGAGCAGAGTGGGGAGTGTGAGAGGGGAAACTGGGAGCAGAGTGGAGAGTGTGAGAGAGTAAACTGGGAGTAGAGGGGAGAGTGTGAGAGGGGAAACTGGGAGCAGAGTGGAGAGTGTGAGAGGGGAAACTGGGAGCAGAGTGGAGAGTGTGAGAGGGGAAACTGGGAGGAGGCAGGAGAGTGGAGAGTGTGAGAGGGGAAACTGGGAGCAGTGTTGACAGTGTGAGAGGGGAAACTGGGAGCAGAGTGGGGAGTGTGAGAGGGGAAACTGGGAGCAGAGTGGAGAGTGTGAGAGGGGAAATTGGGAGCAGAGTGGGGAGTGTGAGAGGGGAAACTGGGAGTACAGTGGAGAGTGTGAGAGGGGAAACTGGGAGCAGAGTGGAGAGTGTGAGAGGGGAAACTGGGAGTACAGTGGAGAGTGTGAGACGGGAAACTGGGAGCAGAGTGGAGAGTGTGAGAGGGGAAACTGGGAGTACAGTGGAGAGTGTGAGAGGGGAATCTGGGAGCAGAATGGAGAGTGTGAGAAGCGAAACTGGGAGCAGAGTGGAGAGTGTGAGAGGGGAAACTGGGAGCAGAGTGGGGAGTGTGAGAGGGGAAACTGGGAGCAGAGTGGAGAGTGTGAGAGAGTAAACTGGGAGTAGAGGGGAGAGTGTGAGAGGGGAAACTGGGAGCAGAGTGGAGAGTGTGAGAGGGGAAACTGGGAGCAGAGTGGAGAGTGTGAGAGGGGAAACTGGGAGGAGGCAGGAGAGTGGAGAGTGTGAGAGGGGAAACTGGGAGCAGTGTTGACAGTGTGAGAGGGGAAACTGGGAGCAGAGTGGGGAGTGTGAGAGGGGAAACTGGGAGCAGAGTGGAGAGTGTGAGAGGGGAAATTGGGAGCAGAGTGGGGAGTGTGAGAGGGGAAACTGGGAGTACAGTGGAGAGTGTGAGAGGGGAAACTGGGAGCAGAGTGGAGAGTGTGAGAGGGGAAACTGGGATTACAGTGGAGAGTGTGAGACGGGAAACTGGGAGCAGAGTGGAGAGTGTGAGAGGGGAAACTGGGAGCAGAGTGGGGAGTGTGAGAGGGGAAACTGGGAGCAGAGTGGAGAGTGTGAGAGGGTAAACTGGGAGTAGAGGGGAGAGTGTGAGAGGGGAAACTGCGAGCAGAGTGGAGAGTGTGAGAGGGGAAACTGGGAGCAGAGTGGAGAGTGTGAGAGGGGAAACTGGGAGCAGAGTGGGGAGTGTGAGAGGGGAAACTGGGAGCAGAGTGGGGAGTGTGAGAGGGGAAACTGGGAGCAGAGTGGGGAGTGTGAGAGGGGAAACTGGGAGCAGAGTGGGGTGTGTGAGAGGGGAAACTGGGAGCCGAGTGGGGAGTGTGAGAGAGGAAACGAGAAGCAGAGTGGGGAGTGTGAGATGGGAAACTGGGAGCAGAGAGGAGAGTGTGAGAGGGGAAACTGGGAGCAGAGTGGAGAGTGTGAGAGGGGAAATTGGGAGCAGAGTGGGGAGTGTGAGAGGGGAAACTGGGAGTACAGTGGAGAGTGTGAGAGGGGAAACTGGGAGCAGAGTGGAGAGTGTGAGAGGGGAAACTGGGAGCAGAGTGGGTAGTGTGAGAGGGGAAACTGGGAGCAGAGTGGAGAGTGTGAGAGGGGAAACTGGGAGTACAGTGGAGAGTGTGGGAGGGGAAACTGGGAGCAGAGTGGAGAGTGTGAGAGGGGAATCTGGGAGTACAGTGGAGAGTGTGAGAGGGGAATCTGGGAGCAGAATGGAGAGTGTGAGAAGCGAAACTGGGAGCAGAGTGGAGAGTGTGAGAGGGGAAACTGGGAGCAGAGTGGGGAGTGTGAGAGGGGAAACTGGGAGCAGAGTGGAGAGTGTGAGAGAGTAAACTGGGAGTAGAGGGGAGAGTGTGAGAGGGGAAACTGGGAGCAGAGTGGAGAGTGTGAGAGGGGAAACTGAGAGCCGACTGGAGAGTGTGAGAGGGGAAACTGGGAGTAGAGTGGAGAGTGTGAGAGGGGAAACTGGGAGCAGTGTTGATAGTGGGAGAGGGGAAACTGGGAGCAGAGTGGGGTGTGTGAGAGGGGAAACTGGGAGCAGAGTGGGGAGTGTGAGAGGGGAAACTGGGAACAGAGTGGAGAGTGTGAGAGGGGAAACTGGGTGTGGAGGGGAGAGTGTGAGAGGGGAAGCTGGGACCAGTTGAGGAGTGTGAGAGGGGAAACTGGGAGCAGAGTGGAGAGTGTGAGAGGGGAAACTGGGAGCAGAGTGGGGTGTGTGAGAGGGGAAACTAGGAGCAGAGTGGGGAGTGTGAGAGGGGAAACTGGGAGCAGAGTGGAGAGTGAGAGAGGGGAAACTGGGAGCAGAGAGGGGTCTGAGAGGGGAAACTGGGAGCAGAGTGGAGAGTGTGAGAGGGGAAACTGGGAGCAGAGTGGGGAATGTGAGAGAGGAAACTGGGAGCTGAGTGGAGAGTGTGAGAGGGGAAACTGGGAGCAGAGTGGAGAGTGTGAGAGGGGAAACTGGGAGCAGAGTGGGGAGTGTGAGAGAGGAAACTGGGAGTAGAGTGGAGAGTGTGAGAGGGGAAACTGGGAGCAGTGTTGATAGTGGGAGAGGGGAAACTGGGAGCAGAGTGGGGTGTGTGAGAGGGGAAACTGGGAGCAGAGTGGGGAGTGTGAGAGGGGAAACTGGGAGCAGAGTGGAGAGTGTGAGAGGGGAAACTGGGAGCAGAGTGGGGAGTGTGAGAGGGGAAACTGGGAGCAGAGTGGGGAGTGTGAGAGGGGAAACTGGGAGCAGAGTGGGGAGTGTGAGAGGGGAAACTGGGAGCAGAGTGGAGAGTGTGAGAGGGGAAACTGGGAGCAGAGTGGGGTGTGTGAGAGGGGAAACTGGGAGCCGAGTGGGGAGTGTGAGAGAGGAAACGAGAAGCAGAGTGGGGAGTGTGAGATGGGAAACTGGGAGCAGAGAGGAGAGTGTGAGAGGGGAAACTGGGAGCAGAGTGGAGAGTGTGAGAGGGGAAATTGGGAGCAGAGTGGGGAGTGTGAGAGGGGAAACTGGGAGCAGAGTGGGGTGTGTGAGAGGGGAAACTGGGAGCAGAGTGGGGAGTGTGAGAGAGGAAACGAGAAGCAGAGTGGGGAGTGTGAGATGGGAAACTGGGAGCAGAGTGGGTAGTGTGAGAGGGGAAACTGGGAGCAGAGTGGAGAGTGTGAGAGGGGAAACTGGGAGTACAGTGGAGAGTGTGGGAGGGGAAACTGGGAGCAGAGTGGAGAGTGTGAGAGGGGAAACTGGGAGTACAGTGGAGAGTGTGAGAGGGGAATCTGGGAGCAGAATGGAGAGTGTGAGAAGCGAAACTGGGAGCAGAGTGGAGAGTGTGAGAGGGGAAACTGGGAGCAGAGTGGGGAGTGTGAGAGGGGAAACTGGGAGCAGAGTGGAGAGTGTGAGAGAGTAAACTGGGAGTAGAGGGGAGAGTGTGAGAGGGGAAACTGGGAGCAGAGTGGAGAGTGTGAGAGGGGAAACTGGGAGCAGAGTGGAGAGTGTGAGAGGGGAAACTGGGAGGAGGCAGGAGAGTGGAGAGTGTGAGAGGGGAAACTGGGAGCAGTGTTGACAGTGTGAGAGGGGAAACTGGGAGCAGAGTGGGGAGTGTGAGAGGGGAAACTGGGAGCAGAGTGGAGAGTGTGAGAGGGGAAATTGGGAGCAGAGTGGGGAGTGTGAGAGGGGAAACTGGGAGTACAGTGGAGAGTGTGAGAGGGGAAACTGGGAGCAGAGTGGAGAGTGTGAGAGGGGAAACTGGGAGTACAGTGGAGAGTGTGAGACGGGAAACTGGGAGCAGAGTGGAGAGTGTGAGAGGGGAAACTGGGAGTACAGTGGAGAGTGTGAGAGGGGAATCTGGGAGCAGAATGGAGAGTGTGAGAAGCGAAACTGGGAGCAGAGTGGAGAGTGTGAGAGGGGAAACTGGGAGCAGAGTGGGGAGTGTGAGAGGGGAAACTGGGAGCAGAGTGGAGAGTGTGAGAGAGTAAACTGGGAGTAGAGGGGAGAGTGTGAGAGGGGAAACTGGGAGCAGAGTGGAGAGTGTGAGAGGGGAAACTGGGAGCAGAGTGGAGAGTGTGAGAGGGGAAACTGGGAGGAGGCAGGAGAGTGGAGAGTGTGAGAGGGGAAACTGGGAGCAGTGTTGACAGTGTGAGAGGGGAAACTGGGAGCAGAGTGGGGAGTGTGAGAGGGGAAACTGGGAGCAGAGTGGAGAGTGTGAGAGGGGAAATTGGGAGCAGAGTGGGGAGTGTGAGAGGGGAAACTGGGAGTACAGTGGAGAGTGTGAGAGGGGAAACTGGGAGCAGAGTGGAGAGTGTGAGAGGGGAAACTGGGATTACAGTGGAGAGTGTGAGACGGGAAACTGGGAGCAGAGTGGAGAGTGTGAGAGGGGAAACTGGGAGCAGAGTGGGGAGTGTGAGAGGGGAAACTGGGAGCAGAGTGGAGAGTGTGAGAGGGTAAACTGGGAGTAGAGGGGAGAGTGTGAGAGGGGAAACTGCGAGCAGAGTGGAGAGTGTGAGAGGGGAAACTGGGAGCAGAGTGGAGAGTGTGAGAGGGGAAACTGGGAGCAGAGTGGGGAGTGTGAGAGGGGAAACTGGGAGCAGAGTGGGGAGTGTGAGAGGGGAAACTGGGAGCAGAGTGGGGAGTGTGAGAGGGGAAACTGGGAGCAGAGTGGGGTGTGTGAGAGGGGAAACTGGGAGCCGAGTGGGGAGTGTGAGAGAGGAAACGAGAAGCAGAGTGGGGAGTGTGAGATGGGAAACTGGGAGCAGAGAGGAGAGTGTGAGAGGGGAAACTGGGAGCAGAGTGGAGAGTGTGAGAGGGGAAATTGGGAGCAGAGTGGGGAGTGTGAGAGGGGAAACTGGGAGTACAGTGGAGAGTGTGAGAGGGGAAACTGGGAGCAGAGTGGAGAGTGTGAGAGGGGAAACTGGGAGCAGAGTGGGTAGTGTGAGAGGGGAAACTGGGAGCAGAGTGGAGAGTGTGAGAGGGGAAACTGGGAGTACAGTGGAGAGTGTGGGAGGGGAAACTGGGAGCAGAGTGGAGAGTGTGAGAGGGGAATCTGGGAGTACAGTGGAGAGTGTGAGAGGGGAATCTGGGAGCAGAATGGAGAGTGTGAGAAGCGAAACTGGGAGCAGAGTGGAGAGTGTGAGAGGGGAAACTGGGAGCAGAGTGGGGAGTGTGAGAGGGGAAACTGGGAGCAGAGTGGAGAGTGTGAGAGAGTAAACTGGGAGTAGAGGGGAGAGTGTGAGAGGGGAAACTGGGAGCAGAGTGGAGAGTGTGAGAGGGGAAACTGAGAGCCGACTGGAGAGTGTGAGAGGGGAAACTGGGAGTAGAGTGGAGAGTGTGAGAGGGGAAACTGGGAGCAGTGTTGATAGTGGGAGAGGGGAAACTGGGAGCAGAGTGGGGTGTGTGAGAGGGGAAACTGGGAGCAGAGTGGGGAGTGTGAGAGGGGAAACTGGGAACAGAGTGGAGAGTGTGAGAGGGGAAACTGGGTGTGGAGGGGAGAGTGTGAGAGGGGAAGCTGGGACCAGTTGAGGAGTGTGAGAGGGGAAACTGGGAGCAGAGTGGAGAGTGTGAGAGGGGAAACTGGGAGCAGAGTGGGGTGTGTGAGAGGGGAAACTAGGAGCAGAGTGGGGAGTGTGAGAGGGGAAACTGGGAGCAGAGTGGAGAGTGAGAGAGGGGAAACTGGGAGCAGAGAGGGGTCTGAGAGGGGAAACTGGGAGCAGAGTGGAGAGTGTGAGAGGGGAAACTGGGAGCAGAGTGGGGAATGTGAGAGAGGAAACTGGGAGCTGAGTGGAGAGTGTGAGAGGGGAAACTGGGAGCAGAGTGGAGAGTGTGAGAGGGGAAACTGGGAGCAGAGTGGGGAGTGTGAGAGAGGAAACTGGGAGTAGAGTGGAGAGTGTGAGAGGGGAAACTGGGAGCAGTGTTGATAGTGGGAGAGGGGAAACTGGGAGCAGAGTGGGGTGTGTGAGAGGGGAAACTGGGAGCAGAGTGGGGAGTGTGAGAGGGGAAACTGGGAGCAGAGTGGAGAGTGTGAGAGGGGAAACTGGGAGCAGAGTGGGGAGTGTGAGAGGGGAAACTGGGAGCAGAGTGGGGAGTGTGAGAGGGGAAACTGGGAGCAGAGTGGGGAGTGTGAGAGGGGAAACTGGGAGCAGAGTGGAGAGTGTGAGAGGGGAAACTGGGAGCAGAGTGGGGTGTGTGAGAGGGGAAACTGGGAGCCGAGTGGGGAGTGTGAGAGAGGAAACGAGAAGCAGAGTGGGGAGTGTGAGATGGGAAACTGGGAGCAGAGAGGAGAGTGTGAGAGGGGAAACTGGGAGCAGAGTGGAGAGTGTGAGAGGGGAAATTGGGAGCAGAGTGGGGAGTGTG
The DNA here is from genome assembly GCF_037043375.1 of Chiloscyllium plagiosum. Classification (NCBI taxonomy): domain Eukaryota; kingdom Metazoa; phylum Chordata; class Chondrichthyes; order Orectolobiformes; family Hemiscylliidae; genus Chiloscyllium; species Chiloscyllium plagiosum. Next base: position 11,451,336 of record NW_028270154.1, read on the forward strand.
AGAGGGGAAACTGGGAGTACAGTGGAGAGTGTGAGAGGGGAAACTGGGAGCAGAGTGGAGAGTGTGAGAGGGGAAACTGGGAGCAGAGTGGGTAGTGTGAGAGGGGAAACTGGGAGCAGAGTGGAGAGTGTGAGAGGGGAAACTGGGAGTACAGTGGAGAGTGTGGTAGGGGAAACTGGGAGCAGAGTGGAGAGTGTGAGAGGGGAAACTGGGAGTACAGTGGAGTGTGTGAGAGGGGAATCTGGGAGCAGAATGGAGAGTGTGAGAAGCGAAACTGGGAGCAGAGTGGAGACTGTGAGAGGGGAAACTGGGAGCAGAGTGGGGAGTGTGAGAGGGGAAACTGGGAGCAGAGTGGAGAGTGTGAGAGAGTAAACTGGGAGTAGAGGGGAGAGTGTGAGAGGGGAAACTGGGAGCAGAGTGGAGAGTGTGAGAGGGGAAACTGGGAGCAGAGTGGAGAGTGTGAGAGGGGAAACTGGGAGGAGGGAGGAGAGTGGAGAGTGTGAGAGGGGAAACTGGGAGCAATGTTGACAATGTGAGAGGGGAAACTGGGAGCAGAGTGGGGAGTGTGAGAGGGGAAACTGGGAGCAGAGTGGAGAGTATGAGAGGGGACATTGGGAGCAGAGTGGAGAGTGTGAGAGGGGAAACTGGGAGTACAGTGGAGAGTGTGAGAGGGGAAACTGGGAGCAGAGTGGAGAGTGTGAGAGGGGAAACTGGGAGGAGAGTGGAGAGTTTGAGAGGGGAAATTGGGAGCAGTGTTGACAGTGTGAGAGGGGAAACTGGGAGCAGAGTGGGGAGTGTGAGAGGGGACACTGGGAGCAGAGTGGAGAGTGTGAGAGGGGAAATTGGGAGCAGAGTGGGGAGTGTGAGAGGGGAAACTGGGAGTACAGTGGAGAGTGTGAGAGGGGAAACTGGGAGCAGAGTGGAGAGTGTGAGAGGGGAAACTGGGAGTACAGTGGAGAGTGTGAGACGGGAAACTGGGAGCAGAGTGGAGAGTGTGAGAGGGGAAACTGGGAGCAGAGTGGGGAGTGTGAGAGGGGAAACTGGGAGCAGAGTGGAGAGTGTGAGAGGGTAAACTGGGAGTAGAGTGGAGAGTGTGAGAGGGCAAACTGGGAGCAGAGTGGAGAGTGTGAGAGGGGAAACTGGGAGCAGAGTGGGGAGTGTGAGAGGGGAAACTGGGAGCAGAGTGGGGAGTGTGCGAGGGGAAACTGGGAGCAGAGTGGGGAGTGTGAGAGGGGAAACTGGGAGCAGAGTGGGGAGTGTGAGAGGGGAAACTGGGAGCAGAGTGGGGTGAGTGAGAGGGGAAACTGGGAGCAGAGTGGGGAGTGTGAGAGAGGAAACGAGAAGCAGAGTGGGGAGTGAGAGATGGGAAACTGGGAGCAGAGAGGAGAGTGTGAGAGGGGAAACTGGGAGCAGACTGGAGAGTGTGAGAGGGGAAAGTGGGAGGAGAGTTTGAGACGGGAAACTGGGAGCAGAGTGGAGAGTGTGAGAGGGGAAACTGGGTGCAGTGTTGAGAGTGTGAGAGCGGAAACTGGGAGTAGAATGGAGAGTGTGAGAGGGGAAACTGGGAGCAGAGTGTAGAGTGTGAGAGGGGAAACTGGGAGCAGAGTGGAGAGTGTGAGAGGGGAAACTGGGAGCAGAGTGGAGAGTGTGAGGGGGAACCTGGGAGCAGAGTGGAGAGTGTGAGAGGGGAAACTGGGAGCAGAGTGGAGAGTGTGAGAGGGGAAACTGGGAGTAGAGTGGAGAGTGTGAGAGGGGAAACTGGGAGCAGTGTTGATAGTGGGAGAGGGGAAACTGGGAGCAGAGTGGGGTGTGTGAGAGGGGAAACTGGGAGCAGAGTGGGGAGTGTGAGAGGGGAAACTGGGAACAGAGTGTGAGAGGGGAAACTGGGTGTGGAGGGGAGAGTGTGAGAGGGGAAGCTGGGACCAGTTGAGGAGTGTGAGAGGGGAAACTGGGAGCAGAGTGGAGAGTGTGAGAGGGGAAACTGGGAGCAGAGTGGGGTGTGTGAGAGGGGAAACTAGGAGCAGAGTGGGGAGTGTGAGAGGGGAAACTGGGAGCAGAGTGGAGAGTGAGAGAGGGGAAACTGGGAGCAGAGAGGGGTCTGAGAGGGGAAACTGGGAGCAGAGTGGAGAGTGTGAGAGGGGAAACTGGGAGCAGAGTGGGGAATGTGAGAGAGGAAACTGGGAGCTGAGTGGAGAGTGTGAGAGGGGAAACTGGGAGCAGAGTGGAGAGTGTGAGAGGGGAAACTGGGAGCAGAGTGGGGAGTGTGAGAGAGGAAACTGGGAGTAGAGTGGAGAGTGTGAGAGGGGAAACTGGGAGCAGTGTTGATAGTGGGAGAGGGGAAACTGGGAGCAGAGTGGGGTGTGTGAGAGGGGAAACTGGGAGCAGAGTGGGGAGTGTGAGAGGGGAAACTGGGAGCAGAGTGGAGAGTGTGAGAGGGGAAACTGGGAGCAGAGTGGGGAGTGTGAGAGGGGAAACTGGGAGCAGAGTGGGGAGTGTGAGAGGGGAAACTGGGAGCAGAGTGGAGAGTGTGAGAGGGGAAACTGGGAGCAGAGTGGGGAGTGTGAGAGGGGAAACTGGGAGCAGAGTGGGGAGTGTGAGAGGGGAAACTGGGAGCAGAGTGGAGAGTGTGAGAGGGGAAACTGGGAGCAGAGTGGGGAGTGTGAGAGGGGAAACTGGGAGCAGAGTGGGGAGTGTGAGAGGGGAAACTGGGAGCAGAGTGGAGAGTGTGAGAGGGGAAACTGGGAGTACAGTGGAGAGTGTGGGAGGGGAAACTGGGAGCAGAGTGGAGAGTGTGAGAGGGGAAACTGGGAGTACAGTGGAGAGTGTGAGAGGGGAATCTGGGAGCAGAATGGAGAGTGTGAGAAGCGAAACTGGGAGCAGAGTGGAGACTGTGAGAGGGGAAACTGGGAGCAGAGTGGGGAGTGTGAGAGGGGAAACTGGGAGCAGAGTGGAGAGTGTGAGAGAGTAAACTGGGAGTAGAGGGGAGAGTGTGAGAGGGGAAACTGGGAGCAGAGTGGAGAGTGTGAGAGGGGAAACTGGGAGCAGAGTGGAGAGTGTGAGAGGGGAAACTGGGAGGAGGGAGGAGAGTGGAGAGTGTGAGAGGGGAAACTGGGAGCAGTGTTGACAATGTGAGAGCGGAAACTGGGAGCAGAGTGGGGAGTGTGAGAGGGGAAACTGGGAGCAGAGTGGAGAGTATGAGAGGGGAAATTGGGAGCAGAGTGGAGAGTGTGAGAGGGGAAACTGGGAGTACAGTGGAGAGTGTGAGAGGGGAAACTGGGAGCAGAGTGGAGAGTGTGAGAGGGGAAACTGGGAGGAGAGTGGAGAGTTTGAGAGGGGAAATTGGGAGCAGTGTTGACAGTGTGAGAGGGGAAACTGGGAGCAGAGTGGGGAGTGTGAGAGGGGACACTGGGAGCAGAGTGGAGAGTGTGAGAGGGGAAATTGGGAGCAGAGTGGGGAGTGTGAGAGGGGAAACTGGGAGTACAGTGGAGAGTGTGAGAGGGGAAACTGGGAGCAGAGTGGAGAGTGTGAGAGGGGAAACTGGGAGTACAGTGGAGAGTGTGAGACGGGAAACTGGGAGCAGAGTGGAGAGTGTGAGAGGGGAAACTGGGAGCAGAGTGGGGAGTGTGAGAGGGGAAACTGGGAGCAGAGTGGAGAGTGTGAGAGGGTAAACTGGGAGTAGAGTGGAGAGTATGAGAGGGCAAACTGGGAGCAGAGTGGAGAGTGTGAGAGGGGAAACTGGGAGCAGAGTGGGGAGTGTGAGAGGGGAAACTGGGAGCAGAGTGGGGAGTGTGCGAGGGGAAACTGGGAGCAGAGTGGGGAGTGTGAGAGGGGAAACTGGGAGCAGAGTGGGGAGTGTGAGAGGGGAAACTGGGAGCAGAGTGGCGTGAGTGAGAGGGGAAACTGGGAGCAGAGTGGGGAGTGTGAGAGAGGAAACGAGAAGCAGAGTGGGGAGTGAGAGATGGGAAACTGGGAGCAGAGAGGAGAGTGTGAGAGGGGAAACTGGGAGCAGACTGGAGAGTGTGAGAGGGGAAAGTGGGAGGAGAGTTTGAGACGGGAAACTGGGAGCAGAGTGGAGAGTGTGAGAGGGGAAACTGGGTGCAGTGTTGAGAGTGTGAGAGCGGAAACTGGGAGTAGAATGGAGAGTGTGAGAGGGGAAACTGGGAGCAGAGTGTAGAGTGTGAGAGGGGAAACTGGGAGCAGAGTGGAGAGTGTGAGAGGGGAAACTGGGAGCAGTGTGGAGAGTGTGAGGGGGAACCTGGGAGCAGAGTGGAGAGTGTGAGAGGGGAAACTGGGAGCAGAGTGGAGAGTGTGAGAGGGGAAACTGGGAGCAGAGTGGAGAGTGTGAGAGGGGAAACTGAGAGCAGAGTGGAGATTGTGAGAGGGGAAACTGGGAGTAGAGTGGAGAGTGTGAGAGGGGAAACTGGGAGCAGTGTTGATAGTGGGAGAGGGGAAACTGGGAGCAGAGTGGGGTGTGTGAGAGGGGAAACTGGGAGCAGAGTGGGGAGTGTGAGAGGGGAAACTGGGAGCAGAGTGGAGAGTGTGAGAGGGGAAACTGGGAGCAGAGTGGGGAATGTGAGAGAGGAAACTGGGAGCTGAGTGGAGAGTGTGAGAGGGGAAACTGGGAGCAGAGTGGAGAGTGTGAGAGGGGAAACTGGGAGCAGAGTGGAGAGTGTGAGAGGGGAAACTGGGAGCAGAGTGGGGTGTGTGAGAGGGGAAACTAGGAGCAGAGTGGGGAGTGTGAGAGGGGAAACTGGGAGCAGAGTGGAGAGTGAGAGAGGGGAAACTGGGAGCAGAGTGGGGTCTGTGAGAGGGGAAACTGGGAGCAGTGTGGAGAGTGTGAGAGGGGAAACTGGGAGCAGAGTGGAGAGTGTGAGAGGGGAAACTGAGAGCCGACTGGAGAGTGTGAGAGGGGAAACTGGGAGTAGAGTGGAGAGTGTGAGAGGGGAAACTGGGAGCAGTGTTGATAGTGGGAGAGGGGAAACTGGGAGCAGAGTGGGGTGTGTGAGAGGGGAAACTGGGAGCAGAGTGGGGAGTGTGAGAGGGGAAACTGGGAACAGAGTGGAGAGTGTGAGAGGGGAAACTGGGTGTGGAGGGGAGAGTGTGAGAGGGGAAACTGGGAGCAGAGTGGGGTGTGTGAGAGGGGAAACTAGGAGCAGAGTGGGGAGTGTGAGAGGGGAAACTGGGAGCAGAGTGGAGAGTGAGAGAGGGGAAACTGGGAGCAGAGTGGAGAGTGTGAGAGGGGAAACTGGGAGCAGAGTGGGGTGTGTGAGAGGGGAAACTAGGAGCAGAGTGGGGAGTGTGAGAGGGGAAACTGGGAGCAGAGTGGAGAGTGAGAGAGGGGAAACTGGGAGCAGAGAGGGGTCTGAGAGGGGAAACTGGGAGCAGAGTGGAGAGTGTGAGAGGGGAAACTGGGAGCAGAGTGGGGAATGTGAGAGAGGAAACTGGGAGCTGAGTGGAGAGTGTGAGAGGGGAAACTGGGAGCAGAGTGGAGAGTGTGAGAGGGGAAACTGGGAGCAGAGTGGGGAGTGTGAGAGAGGAAACTGGGAGTAGAGTGGAGAGTGTGAGAGGGGAAACTGGGAGCAGTGTTGATAGTGGGAGAGGGGAAACTGGGAGCAGAGTGGGGTGTGTGAGAGGGGAAACTGGGAGCAGAGTGGGGAGTGTGAGAGGGGAAACTGGGAACAGAGTGGAGAGTGTGAGAGGGGAAACTGGGTGTGGAGGGGAGAGTGTGAGAGGGGAAGCTGGGACCAGTTGAGGAGTGTGAGAGGGGAAACTGGGAGCAGAGTGGAGAGTGTGAGAGGGGAAACTGGGAGCAGAGTGGGGTGTGTGAGAGGGGAAACTAGGAGCAGAGTGGAGAGTGTGAGAGGGGAAACTGGGAGCAGAGTGGAGAGTGAGAGAGGGGAAACTGGGAGCAGAGTGGGGTCTGAGAGGGGAAACTGGGAGCAGAGTGGAGAGTGTGAGAGGGGAAACTGGGAGCAGAGTGGGGAATGTGAGAGAGTAAACTGGGAGTAGAGTGGAGAGTGTGAGAGGGGAAACTGGGAGCAGAGTGGAGAGTGTGAGAGGGGAAACTGGGAGCAGAGTGGGGAGTGTGAGAGAGGAAACTGGGAGCAGAGTGGGGAGTGTGAGAGAGGAAACTGGAATCAGAGTGGAGAGTGTGAGAGGGGAAACTGGGAGCAGAGTGGATAGTGTGAGAGGGGATACTGGGAGCAGAGTGGGGAGTGTGAGAGGGGAAACTGGGAGCAGAGTGGGGAATGTGAGAGGGGAAACTGGGAGCAGAGTAAAGAGTATGAAAGAGCAAATTGGGAGCAGAGTGGAACTGTATAATTGTGGAATTGAAAGTCAACGGTAGCGATTTATAAGGAAAAACTAGGAGTGAAGTGGAGTCGTGTGAGAGCAAGCACTGGGAGCAGAGTGGAGCTGTGTTAAAGGGCAAACTGGGAGTGGGATGGAGCTCTGTTGGAGGGACTGTCTTTTTGATAATTAGAATCAGAATCCCTGCAATGTGGAAACAGGCCCTTCGGCCCAACAAGTCCACTCCGACTCTCCGAAGAGAATCTGACCCAAACCCTATCCCCATTACTCTACAGCATAGAACAGTACAGCACAGAACGGGATCTTCGGCCCTCGATGTTGTGTCGATCTGTGAACTAATCTAAGCTCATCCCCCTACACTATCCCACCATCATCCATGTGCTTATCCAAGGATTGTTTAAATCTGAGTTATCTAAATTAGCAGGCAGAGCATTCCCTCCCTTACCACTCTCTGATTAAAGAGCTGCGTCTGACATCTATATTAAATCTATCACCCATTTACCCCTGACTAATACGCCTAACCTACACATCCCTGAACACTATGGGCAACTGAGCCTGGCCAGTTTACCTGACCTGCACATCTTTGGACTGTGGGAGGAAACCAGAGCACCTGGAGGAAACCTACACAGACACGGGGAGAACGTGCAAACTCCATACAGACAGTCATAGAGATGTACAGCACGCAAACAGACCCTTCGGTCCAACCTGTCCATGCCAACCAGATATCCCAACCCAATCTCGTCCCACCTGCTTGCACCTGGCCCATATCCCTCCAAATCCTTCCTATTCATATACTCATCCAAATGCCTCTTAAATGTTCCAATTGTAAAAGCCTCCACCACATCCTCTGGCAGTTCATTCCATACATGTACCACTCTCTGTGTGAAAAGGTTGGCCCTTAGGTCTCTTTTATATCTTTCCCCTCTCACCCTAAACCTATCCCCTCTAGATCTGGACTCCCCCTCCCCAGGGAAAAGACTTTGCCTATTTATCCTATCCATGCCCCTCATAATTTTGTAAACCTCTATAAGGCCACCCCTCAGCCTCCGACGCTCCAGGGAAAACAGCCCCAGCCTGTTCAGCCTCTCCCTGTAGCTCAGATACTCCAACCTTGACAACATGCTTGTAAATCTTTTCTGAACTCTTTCAAGTTTCACAACATCTTTCCAATAGGAAGGAGACCAAAATTGCATGTATTATTCCAACAGTGGCCTAACCAATGTCCTGTACAGCCACAACATGACCTCCCAACTCCTGTACTCAATACCTGACCAATAAAGGAAAGCATAACACCTTCTTCACTATCCTATCTACCTGTGACTCCACTTTCAAGGAGCTATGAACCTGCACTCCAAGGTCTCTTTGTTCAGCAACACTCCCTAAGATCTTACCATTAAGTGTATAAGTCCTGCTAAGATTTGCTTTCCCAAAATTCAGCACCTCGCATTTATCTGAACTAAATGCCATCTGCCACTTCTCAGCTCATTGGCCCATCTGGTCAAGATCCTGTTGTAATCTGAGGTAACCCTCTTCGCTATCCACTATACCTCCAATTTTGGTGTCATCTGCAAATTTACTAACTGTATCTCTTATGCTCGCATCCACATCATTTATGTAAATGACAAAAGGTAGAGGACCCAGCACCGATCCTTGTTGCACTCCACTGGTCACAGGCCTCCAGTCTGAAAAACAACCCTCTACCACCACCCTCTATCTTCTACCTTTGAGTCAGTTCTGTATCCAAATGGCTAGTTCTCCCTGTATTCCATGAGATCTAACCTGGCTAATTAGTTTCCATGGGGAACCTTGTCGAACACCTTACTGAAGTCCATATTGATCACATCTACTGCTCTGCCCTCATCAATCCTCTTTGTTACTTCCCTGAAGCTGGAATTGAACCCAGGTCCCTGGTGCTGTGAGGCAGCAGTGCTAACCACTGAGCCACTGTGCTGCCCCGTTTGAGGTGAAGGGAGAGAGATCTAAAAGGGATCTGAGGGGAAACTTTGTTCGCACAGAGAGTGGTGTGCGTGTGGAATGAGCTGCCAGAGGAAGTGATAGAGGTGGATGCAATTGCAATATTTAAAAGACATTTGGGCAGGAACATGAATAGGTTAATGGACCAAATGCAGCAGATCAAAGTAGTTGAGTTTGGGATACCTGGTCAGCGAATGAGTTAGACCAGATGGTCTGTTTCCATGTTTTTTTAGATTAGATTACAGTGTGGAAACAGGCCCTTCGGCCCAACAAGTCCACACCGACCCGCCGAAGCGCAACCCACCCATACCCCTACATTTACCCCTTACTTAACACTACGGGCAATTTAGTATGGCCAATTCACCTGACCCTGCACATCTTTGGACTGTGGGAGGAAACCGGAGCACCCGGAGGAAACCCACGCAGACACGGGGAGAACGTGCAAACTCCACACAGTCAGTCGCCTGAGGCGGGAATTGAACCCGGGTCTCTGGCGCTGTGAGGCAGCAGTGCTAACCACTGTGCCACCGTGCCGCCCACTATGTTGTGTGATCCTATTGGTGAAGGACTACCAGTGGTACCTTTGCAAGATCCATCCCAATCTGCTGGAAGAAAGGTCAATCATAGTGTCCTCCTCCAAACCAACATGCCCAATATCAAGGTACTAATCACTCAAAACTATCTCCACTGGGCAAGATGTGTGGTTCTGGAAAGTTGGTATCAGTAGAGACAATGTGAGCCTATTTTAAATTCCTGCTGGCAGTGACAATTTAAGTGGAACCTTTGCAAATGAAAGAGAATTGGGAAAAAGAGTTGAGTGGAAGGAATTGTAAAATAATTAGTAAATCTACGGCCTGCATTGAGATTTATCCAAACATACAGGTCGATCACAATGTAAATATATATTATCCTGAAAAGCAAAAGGATATTTCTGGAGTGAAGCCATTATCATCTGGAGAAATATTCAGGGTTAAGGTTAGAATTTAAGCAGAACCAGTTAAAAAAGTTTCTTCACACAAAAAGATGTTGAGACGTTGAGTACACTTTTTAAGAAGGTTAGAAATGCAAATAAAAGCTGGAATGGAGCTCAGAAGGGAGGTAGGTAATTGGTGAAAATGGAAGGAGGCTAGAGTATGTTGGGAAGAAGATAAGAAGATAAAATTTAAAAATTAAAACATGCCACGGTTATCAAAATGACAGAACTAGGTCAAAAGGTTTACACCTGCTCTTTCGAGGCTGTGCCAATGGTACACATCCATATCTCAATTTAGAATTAATGCAGCACCAGCCATTGATCCAGTCGGAAATCTCGGGGAGAATTTACGTCTTCATTCTACATGGTATTAATTTTTAATTACCTAGTGTTTTAACAACATTTCTTTAGGTCTAAAGCCACTGATGGAAGAGTTGAAAAGCCATAGATCTTTCAGAGGGAATGGAGAAGAGAAAGCAAACAGAGCTTTAAATCAGGATTTGCAAACCTACATTTTTTTAAAAACATATCTTCCTCCATGTCGATTTCATCTCCTCACTTGGAGACCTGAACGGCTTGCTAGATTACAGCTCCACAGGCAGAGTTGACCTATCCATTCTCTGGGGTGTGATATCACACATACTGTGGGCTGGAAATTAATGGATTCCAGTTCCTGACACTCAAACCCATGCTGCGTCCCTGTCCTGCTGCCGTTTTTTTTAATTTAAATGGTCTCATTGACCTGGAGGTGAAGTCTACAACAAATTCAGATGCCAAGAGCACCTCAGGAATTGAGAATCATCTGCCCAGTACCTGCAGCAAAGGCAGATGTCGGCCATTTTGGGCACTGCTACTTCCTTGGGAGTTAGAGGAGGCAGCTGCTCAGAAGGTCACGGGTAACAAGGTTTTGTGCAGTCCTTTTCCAGCACTCACGGGTGCCTCAGATTTCAACTCAGACCAAATACTGTGAAAATGACCAGGTCCCTGCAGTAAATATCTTCGAGGAGAAAGTGAGGGCTGCAGATGCTGGAGATCAGAGCTGAAAATGTGTTGCTGGAAAAGCGCAGCAGGTCAGGCAGCATCCAAGGAGCAGGAGAATCGACGTTTCGGGCATAAGCCCTTCTTCAGGCTTATGCCCGAAACGTCGATTCTCCTGTTCCTTGGATGCTGCCTGACCTGCTGCGCTTTTCCAGCAACACATTTTCAGCCCTGCAGTAAATATGACAGCTTTGGACAAGTGATTCAAGCAGACAGCTCATTGTCACCTTCTTGAGTATAATTAGGGATGGGCAATAAATGCACTGGCACCCACATCCATAAACGATTTTTATAAAAAGCATTGAGATGCTATGGATTTAAAATACCTTTAAAGCATTAAGAATAAATAGACCTACCAATATAAAACAGATGGGGATATAACACTTCCACAAAAGATACAATATCAGAGATGTCCGATCCCTTGTTTTCTATGGCCCATCTTGGAGAAGCTAATTCCAAAGATACAGAATGCCCAAATCCTTTGAATGAACAGTTGGAAATACACAGACACACACATCCCACACATGGAATTTAAATAGACCTTTAAACACAAATAGTAAAAAATATTCTTTATAATGTTTAACCATAGTGTGTTGACTTTTCTGATGCCCAGTCCGGCAGATACTGCGCACGTTACCTTCTGGTGTCTCAGCATCAGCTTTGACAGTCAGAGTGGGTATATGCAAGTTGCTGTTATTATTGTTTTAGCCATAATTAGGCCATTCAGCCCATCAGGGCTGCTCCTTTTGACCATGGCTGATATCCCATTCTCCTGTAGGCTCTGCAGAACCAACATTCCCTGTTGTTCTTCTCTGACCAACGAGCCACCAATCAGCAGCGTTCCTTGAGCTGACATCACTATTATAGGGAGGTTAATATAAATTTTTAAAACTGTGTATATTTCACATTTTTTTAATCGACTGTCAAGATTAGAACCTTTGTGTTACTGAACCTTGCTATTTAATTATAACCTTATCCCCTAGACCTGATTAGTTAATTAATTAACACTGACTTCAATTATATAATAAATTATCACATTGGCATAAGTTTTTGTACAAATTAATTCATTTGGTCTTACCTAAGGTTGAGTAATTTAAATTAAATTAAAACTAAATTAGAATTCACCATGCTGTGCGATTCCACTTCTCATTTTCTTTCCTTCCTTTGATTTGTATCCATAATGGGGCACCACGGTGGCTCAGTCAGCACTACTGCCTCACAGCACCAGGGACCTGGGTTCGATTCCAACCTCGTCTGTGTGGAGTTTGCACATTCTCCCTGTGTCTGCTTGGGTTTCCTCCCACAATCCAAAGGTATGCAGATTAGGTCAATTGGCCACGCTAAATTGCCCATAGGGACGTGTAAGTTAAGTGCATTAGTCAGGGGCAAATATAGGATAGGGGAATGGGTCTGGATGGGTCACTCTTCAGAGGGTCAGCATCGACTTGTTGGGCCGAAGGGCCTGCTTCCAAGCTGTAGGGATTCTAATTCTAGTTTTAAGCTCCGTACCCTGGTAGTTTTGAATTCGAGGAGAAAGTGAGGATTGCAGGTACTGGAGATCAGAGTTGACAGTGTGGTGCTGGAAAAGTACAGCAGGGCAGGCCAGTTGACGTTTCGGGCAAAAGCCCTTCATTCCGATACATGCCCGATACATCAATTCTCTGCTCCTTGGATGCTGCCTGACTTGCTGTGCTTTTCCAGCACCACACTCTCGAGTTTTGAACTCTCGGTTTGAACTGGTGAAAAGACTTTTGCTATTCCCTTTATTTATGCCTCTCATGATTTTGTAAACCTCTATAAGGTCACCCCTCAACCTCCCTCAAGTCCCAGCCTATCCTGTCTCTCCTTACAACTCAAACCCTCTAGTCCCAGCAACATCCTTGTAACTGTTTTCTGCACCCTTTCTAGTTTAACAACATCCTTTCTGTATTCCAGAAATGGCTCTATAACTGAGGTTTCTGATGCAGCTTGTCCACATGGCAAGAATGCCTGACAATAGACTGCCAACTCTGCTCCGAACTTGGCCGGAGTGGGAGATTCCCAGGAGGAAACACTTTCAGGACGTTCTCAAAACGTCATTGAGGAAGTCAAACATCCTCGTCGACTCATGACTTGTGACTGACTGAAACGGGCAAGGCTCATTCAGGAATGAAGGCAATGAGTACATCAGGAGACTTTATTGGGATGGTGCAGAGGGGAATTCAGGCGTTGGAGAGAACGCATTGACACTCCAATCAACCCATCTTCCTAACCCTTCAAAACACCGTCTGCCCCAGATACGGTAGAGTCTGCATATTGAACTCATCAGCCGCCTCAAAATCCATTGAGTCACTCTCAATCCCAAGGGAGTGCCAAAGAGAAAGAAGGGACACATCTAACTCAATTCTTCCATAGTGATATTGGCAGATCCTCCTTACCTTCCCTTTCTAGTGAACACCTGAGTTCAATACCATTTGGCCCACTGAGCCTGCTCGTCCATTCAGTGACCTTCTCTTCCCATTGACTGAGGTCGATTCTGCAATTGGAAACCTGAATGAGACAGATTCGCGGTGTTTCAGGGAATTGTAGACATTTGGCCCCAGGGTTGTCCACCATTGGAATGTGGAAAAACCTTTCACTGGGAGAAGGAATTTTATTTGACCGTTTTCTGTTTATACCACAGTTTCTGCAAGACTGGCTGAGTATTTTCACATTTTTCTGTTTGCATTCGGAATTTTTTCCACCATACTCCAAACAATTGGGCCAACCAGTGCTACAGATGTTCCACACTATACAGACATTTGGAAACTGGGAATTCCTGAAGTTTGTGTTTTTTTAATTCACCCGTAGGACATGGGTATCACTGGTTGGCCAGCATTTATTGCCCATTCCTAACTCCCCTTGAACTGAGTGCTTATTTCAGAAAGCAGTCAACCCCGTTGCTGTGGGTCTGGAGTCACATGTAAGTCAGACCAGGAGAGATTAGCAGATTTCTTTTCTAAAGGACATTCGTGAGCCAGATGGGTTTTTCCAAAAATGGTTTCATAGTCATTAGTACATTCTTAATTACAGGTTTTATTGATTCAATTCAAATTGCACCATCTGTCATGATGGGATTCAAACCCAGGTCCCTGGGACATCAGCTAGGTCTCTGGATTAATATTCTTGTGAGAATACCACTAGGCCATCATCTCCCCCCATAACCTCCATCACATCTTGCAAATGTTTGAGCTCCCAATCATATAACATTGCTGCTTATGTTGTACAATGGTGCAATGTCATTAATTTTGGTTATGCAACTCCTACCAAAGAGACTCTACACTCACAATCCACACTGACTCTTTCTAATGAGGGACCGATGAGGTCGTTCCAAACCTGAAGGTGACATCTTTCAGGCGAGATGTTTACCCAAGCTCCCGCTGTCTCTTTGAGGTGAACATGCAAGGTTTCGAAGCTGAGGAGTGTTCTTTGGTATGCTGGTCCGAGAGTTATCTCTCAGTCCGTAGCCCAGAAACGGATCATCTTCTCAAACTAATTGTCTGTGGAATCTTGCTGAGTTCAGATTACCTCTCCTACACATGACATCCCGACAGTGTCAATGCTTCGGAAGTATTTCATTTCCTGTAAAGTACTTTGTGACATTCGGAGGTCATGAAAAGGGTTTTGGAAATGTTAATTGTTTTTTTCCAAAAACATTGAAATGCACAATACCCATACTTTACAGCTTTATGACTCTATATGCCAAACACATGACTGACTGAGCGACAATTTATTCAGGTTCCCTCCTGGGTCCTCCTCACAGAGACCTGGATACCTAGTGTTGGTCAGTGAACAAATCTGTGTGTTTAGAATGCCAATAACAAATTGCATAGAGTTGGCTACTTGTTGGACATTAATCCCATTGAAATTGAAGCTATTCCATTTTAAGATTCCAGCTGTTTACTGCACAAAGCAACATGATATACTTCCATTTCTAAGAAAACTGTGATGATTGGCTTGCAGAGTAGACTGTAATGTAAAATAGATTGTAATGTGGCGTGAAATGAACTGTAATGAGTGAGAGTGTAATTGTGAAATAGACTGTAGTGGGAGATAGACTGTGATGTAGTAATGGGAGAGGTGGGTTGAAGGCTATCACTGGCCAGTGCCCTTTTATTGGTTTATTCTCTCACAGGCTGTGGATGTTGCTGGCAAGGTCAACATTTAATATACATTCCAGATTACATTCAGAAGATGGAAGTGAGCCATTTTCTTGCACTGCAGCAGCCCTGAGTGGTGTAGGAATACCCGCTGTACTGGGAGGAAGTTTCAGGCTTTGACTTAATGACAGGAATGGCAATATTGTACCAAGTCAGAATGGTGAGTGACCCAAGGAGAAACTTGCAGGTGGTGGCCATGTTGTGGAGGAGCCAGTGTTAATGAACCACCTGATGAAGGAGCAGTGCTCCAAAAGCTAGTGCTTCCAAATAAACCTGTTGGACTATAATCTGGTGTTGTGTGATTTTGAACTTTGTACACTCCAGTCCAACACCGGCATCTCCAAATAGTGGTGTTTTTATGCACCTGAGATTGTTTAGACAGTAGAGTTGTCGGAGCTGCACTCATCCAGGCAACTGGGGAATATTTCATCACGTGTGGGCGGCACGGTGGCAAAGTGGTTAGCACTGCTGCCTCACAGCGCCAGAGACCCGGGTTCAACTCCCGCCTCAGGCGACTGACTGTCTGGAGTTTGTATGTTCTCCCCGTGTCTGCGTGGGTTTCCTCCGGATGCTCCGGTTTCCTCCCACAGTCCAAAGATGCGCAGGTCAGGTGAATTGGCCATGCTAAATTGCCCGTAGTGTTAGGCGAAGGGGTAAATGTAGGGGTATGGATGGGTTGCGCTTCGGTGGGTTGGTGTGGACTTGTTGGACCGAAGGGCCTGTTTCCACACTGTAAGTAATTCCTAACTTCTGCCCTATAAATGGGAGTCAGGAAATAAGTGCAGAATTCCAAGTCTCTGATCTGTTTTTTTTCATGCCCAAAATATTTACATGGCTGGTCTATTTCAGTTTCTGGTCAATGATAAACTGTCAGGTTGTAGAAATTGAGGGATTCAGTGATAATAACACCATCAGGTTGTAACACATCTGAACAGGTTGGTTGTAGATATTTCTGCTGCTGGCTCTTTGTGAGCACTGTATAACCTGACCACTGAGAGCTTGTACCAGAATATCAGTAGATGGTGTAAATGTAAATATTTGCCTTCAGGAGCTGAGAGAACAGTGTAGATTTTAAGCGTTTTCTTTAAGTTTGTATGCATTGCAAATAGCCGAGCAATGCTGCATGCTAACTGCGTGCAGGATGCCTTCTTGCAAATCTTCACAGCAGAAATGTCAGCCTGTGTGAAGGAGATGCAGAGCTGAAAATGTGTTGCTGGAAAAGTGCAGCAGGTCAGGCAGCATCCAAGGAGCAGGAGAATTGACGTTTCGGGCATGAGCCCTTCTTCAGGAATGAGGAAGGGCTTATGCCCGAAACGTCGATTCTCCTGCTCCCTGGATGCTGCCTGACCTGCTGCGCTTTTCCAGCAACACATTTTCAGCTCTGATCCCCAGCATCTGCAATCCTCACTTTCTCCTGGAAGGAGATGCATCCTTCCCCCAGGTTAACAGAATCTGGCTCTTACCTCAATGTGCACAATAATAATTATTAAATCCGGCCATTACTCCCCATCTTTGAGCTGAAGGCCAAGATTTCATATTGTACGGGATGCAATGCTGTTGTGAACTATGAGTTAACCATGTCCACCAGAGAATATTGGAAATTGCTCAGTGTGTAATTGTGCCTCTGAGCTACCATCATTCTGCAGGAATGTTTAGCTCTCTCATCTCTTTTATTTAATAAAAGAATAGGCTGAAATGTTTATCTGTCCTCTGCTGCTTAACACTTTGACATTGATTCAAGTTATGTGCTATGTTTGATCTGAGGGTTTTGACTTAATTTCATTTTATATGCCATTGTACTCTCAAATTTGTTTCAAATAGAGTGACTGACGGTTTGGTGAGAGAATTCCACCTCGCCCTATGCTCCGTACAATGAGAGTCACAGGCTGTGGTGAATGGAGCAGTGTAACTACTGGGTATGGGCTTTGGAATACAGCCATTACTTGCACAGAAGCTCCTCTCTAATTGTAAATAATAGACGCATTTTATCTTTAGGAGGATTTTAGATACAAGGAAAGATTAGAGAGATTGGGCTTAGTCTCCTTGGAGGAGAGTAGATTAAGAGATGATCATACTGAGGTGTTCAAAATTATGAACAATCTTGACAGCATAAAGAAGGATATTGTGTTTTCCCGAGTCGATATATCAGTAACTAGGGGTCACAATTTCAAGATGGTCAGCAAGACAGCTAGGAGTGAGGTGAAAATAAACTTCTTTACTCCGAGAGTTGTTGGAATTTGGGTTGCGCTGCCTGAGAGTGGGAGAGGTGGATTCCATGGTGGGGGGGGGGGGGGGGGGGGGTTCCAAAAAAGAGTTGGATATATATTTGAAAGCGATGAATTTAAAGAGTTACACAGATAGGGCTGGAGAGTGGGACTGACTGGGTAGCTCTTTCAGGAGCTAGTTCAGGGACGATGGGTTGAATGGCCTCGCTCTGTACCCACTACCCAGGTCGTACCCACTACCTGTGTCCAACTATCACTGCCACACCATTCTGCTACTCTCCCTTTGCCAACCCCCCCCGTCCTCCCACCTTTATCTGTAGCTGCCCCTATCCCCACATCTAGACCTGAAGCAAGGTTGACTTGCTATGTTCTTCCAGCCTTCTATTTGTCTACTCATTCTGCACTGTAGAATTCTATTTCTATGACTCTATCTTATTGAAATGTACTTTACCATTTTAAAATTCCTCACTGTGTTACTAGAACTGAAAAGTTTGGTGTTACTTGCTTTCTAACACATTCTGTATTCTATCAGTTATTTCAGTTGGGGAGCTGGTTAGTACGGTTGGCTTAAGGATTTGTGCACGGTTCAGAATATCACCAATGACACAGGTCTGATTCCTAGCCTGGGACCCACAGTCGCCAGTCACCACCGACCAGGCTGCCAGGAAAGATGGTTCAGTGTGAAACATTAGCTGGTGATTGAGTCAAACAGCTGTCTTCAGGACACACACAGAATGGAATGATGGCTTTGCGTTTAGAATCATACATCAAGTCTGTACTGCCAGAAATATACTCCTTCCTATTCTAGTCCCACTTTCCCACACCAGGCCCAGAGCCTTGTATGTTATGACCCTCCAAGGGCACATCCAAGTACTTGTTTAAAAATTGAGAGGTCTCCTGCCTCATCTATCCTCCTAGGAGAATGTAGGCATCACTGCCAGGCTGGCATTTATTACCCATCCCTAATTGCCCGAGGGTAGTTAAGAGGCAACCACATTGCTATGAGGTAAAAGAGTCTAGATTAGAGTGGTGCTGGAAAAGCACAGCAGGTCAGGCAGCATCTGAGGAGCAGGAAAATCGACGTTTCGGGCAAAAGCCCTTGTCTGCTATGAGTCTGGAGTCACGTGTTTTCCAGACCATAAGGTCACAGATTTCTTTCCCAGATGGGTTTTTCCTGATAATCAACAACAGTTTCATGGTCATCATTAGACTAAAATCCCAGGATTTTATTGAATTTAAATTCCACATCCTGCCATGGCAGGATACAAACTAACAATACACCACCAGGCCATCACTTCCCTCGGATTCCATTCAGTGCAACTGCCTCTCCCTGAGCTTCCATTTGGGGGTGCAGCAGGGGCACCCCAGGGGTGAGTGTGTTTGAGTGATTCCTAGATCACCTCAGCCTTCCTACAGTGCATTGGACCTCCCATTCTTTGGAAAGATGGATTGCCAATAGGAGGGCTGATAGCTCAACACTGCCACTGGGAACAGTGGACACTACTGGGACTGCATGCTCACTGAAAGCACTCACATTCTCACTCTACCAACCAGATGAATGTGGGTTGGCCAAGTGTGAACGGTCTTAGTTTACTCCTGAGGAAGGGGAGAAAGCTGGCTATGAATGGTAAAATGCTATGGCGATTGGAAGATGACAGATACGTCCCTCCCTGCCCATCCCTGGAAAAGCTTAACCAATCAAGCACAGTGAACATAGATCAGTTACCAGACTCAGGAAATCCCAGAACAATTGAATACGACATTATGGATCTGGATTCCTGCATTTCACACATTCGGGAAGTTGGTCTTGGCAGAGAAATTTGTGCAGTCATTTCAGGAAAACCTCAGGCCCTGTTGTGTATTTTATTGACTTCATCTTGTTTAAGATAAATTAAGACTGTTTTTGAAATTCATTACCTTCACTTTAACCTTCCCTAAATTCTCCGCATGGCATGCACATTCAGTAGCACCGTGATTTCTACTTGCCATCTTTTCTTCCAGATGGAGGGTGGTGCTGTTCTACAGCTGGATAATAGAGATTGCATTAACACTGATGTCACTCTCCATGTGGGCACAGCTTGTGTTTCTGGCTCAGTGCCATAATCCAATATGGTTGGTACCAGTGTGGTGCACACGGTGCTAGACCTGTGTGCTGGAGCACCTCGCACTGGTGCACTTTCTGGTACACATGTTGTGGTACCAATCATCATTTTGGTGTGAAATACTGCCTCCGAATCTCATTTCTACTGTTTTAAACCCATCTGGCTTACTCACATAAGGAAGGAAATTTGTCAACCTTATCTGGTCTGGCCTACATGTGACCCCAGACCTACAGCAATGCAGTTGACTCTTAACTCCCCAGTGGGCAATTAGGGACGGGCAATAAATACTGGCCTAGCCAGCAATGCCCATGTCCCATGAATGAAGAAATTATTGCACTTAGTTGGAGTATTGGTGCCACACTTTCAGGAGTTTGTAAAGGAGAGAGGTACAAAGATACACAGCAGAAATTCACCAAGGCTCCTCTGAGACCACCTTCTAAATCCACAATCATTTCCATCTAGAAGTACAATGCACAAGTGTCAACACATGGTAGTTCCCCTCCAAGTCACTCACCATCCTGACTTGGAAATGTATGGAAGCACTAGCTTTCGGAGCGCCGCTCCTTCATCAGGTGGTTGTGGAGTAGAAGATCATAAGACACGGAATTTACAGCAAAAGTTTACAGTGTGATGTAACTGAAATTATATATTGAAAAAGACCTGGATTGTTTGTCAAGTCTGTCATCTTTTAGAATGACCATGTCGGTTTCAGTTCTTCAGTTCTCGGGAAACCAACATGATCATTCCAAAAGATTCACAAACAATCCAGGTCTTTTTCAATATATCATTTCAGTTACATCACACAGTAAACCTTTGCTCTAAATTCTGTGTCTAATGATTTTATACTCTACAACCACCTGATGAAGGAGCAGTGCTCCGAAAGCTAGTGCTTCCAAATAAACTTGTTGGACTATAACCTGTGATTTTTACTTTGTACACCCCAATCCAACACCAGCGTCTCCAACTCATGGAAATATATGGCCATTCCTTCACTGTCACTGGCTCAAAATCCTGGAATTCCCTGCCGACGGGCATTGTGGGTCTACCTGCAGCTCACGGACTGCAGCGGTTCAAGAAGGCAGCTCACCCCCACCTTCTCAAGGAGCAATGAGGGATGGGCAGTAAACGCTGGGCCCAGCCAGCGGCACCCAAATTCCAAGAGTAAGGAAAAATAACACTCACAATGCAGTCTGCAGCACCAAATTACGTTGATCATAAAGAATGATGTGGTATTTTTAATGAAGAGACAGTTTCTCGTGAACCAAACTGCAGCATATATTAAACTGAACCACTTCATTGCACATTAAACAGATTAGCCTCTGCAAACCAGAAAGATAGACTGAGTGCCATTAATCTATCATCTTAAGTATTCATTGTGTTTAAGAAGAGCAGGGCTATATCCTTGAAACTAAAATGACCAGGTTTATCACATACAGCAGATTAATTTGTGGTAAATTTATACTTTCTCTCACCTTAGGGGAATCAACTGCCAATGGAGAAATGATTGGCTGTTCTTGTAAATTGGAGCAGGGTGGTCTTTGGACCAATAGTTACCAACTGTTTCTGATTGTATAACCAGCACCTAGCTACTGGCTGGACCCCTCACCTCAATGCCCCTTAACTGGGCAATTAATGCCCTTATTCCACCACCTCTCCGATTTAACAGGGGAGAGAGAAAGGTCTTCACCCACTGTTTATCCTGTGCCTCTTTTCCAACTTTTCAATGTCAATTGTAAGGTCCCCAAACCCTCCTAGCCAATAGTGTATCCTCTCCTGCCTCGATCGTTACCCCTTGTTCCCGTTTCCCCCTCCGCCCTCCCTTCCTAGGGGTCTGATAGCCTGACCGCACTGAGATCCAGGATGTATCTGAAGGTCCAGCCCATCACTGACCATCGCAGTGTCTTCAGTGCACTACGGGCAATGGCTGTCAGTCCTAATGGCATTATGGGGTGGGTAGTCCACCAGGGGACTATAGTGTGGGACTAGGAGAAAGTGTGGGACTGCAGATGCTGGAGATCAGAGTCAAAAAGTGTGGTGCTGGAAAAACACAGCAGGTCAGGCAACATCCGAGGAGCAGGAGAGTCAACGTTTCAGGCATAATGTCTTCATTAGGATGCTCTTCATCATTCCTGATGAAGAGTTTATACTCGAAATGTCGACTGTCCTGCTCCTCGGATGCTGCCTGACTGGCTGTGCTTTTCCAGTGCCACACTTTTGGACTATAGTGAGGGACACCCCTTTAGCTTAATTAAAGGTGAGTGGAGACAGATGGTCTTCCTGCATTTCCCACAGGGTGTGGGTAGCCACCTAACCTCAGTGTGTCACCCAGCCAACAGGTAACTGCATGGAATGATTAACCAGAAGACCAAGCTTGAAGCAAAGCTACACCCACTCCCTGGTTTAAGAAGAGTCACGATTTATCTCGCTAAATAATGCATATTGTAACAATTTCAGCCACATTGTGAAATTATACGTATTCATCACCGTCTTTGTCATCTTACCCTTCAAACCAGGATGACATCTGTCAGTCGTTATGATTCACATGTCCTTGGGAGGCCAATGCTGATGTCATCAGGCCCTGTTCAAGAGGACAGGGGTTACTCAGAGGAAGGGATGGCATGTGGTCTGCTCCCTCTGTCCTTGCATTTTTGTTTTTTTCTCCCAAGCACAGCTGATCCCATCAGGTTCTGATAGTGTTGTGTCTTACTGGATGATTCACTGCAAGTCCCTCCCACGGCACTGTGTTCCCTTTACTCAGAGCCCTTCAGGATAACCTGAAAGGAGTTTGCTCTGACCCCTTTGGGATCAGGTGCTATCTTTAAATTGCTGATGTTTTGTTATCCATTCACCAAGTATGGGCATGGCTGGCTGGCCCAGCATTTATTACCCATCCCTAAATGCCCAAAGGGCAGTTATAAATTAACCACATTGCTATGGTCTGGAGTCACATGTAGGCCTGACCAGATAAGTACAAAAAACTGCAGATGCTGGAATCCAAATTGCACAAGCAGAAGGCTGGAAGATCACAGAAAGCCAGGCAGCATCCAGAGGTGGAGAAGTCAATGTTTCGGGTAAAACCCTTCTTCAGAGCTTCCAGTCTGCACATCCCTGGAAACTATGGGCAATTTAGCATGGCCAATCCACCTAACTTGCACATCTTTGGATTGTGGGAGGAAACCGGAGCACCCAGAGGAAACTCACGCAGACATGAGCAGAACATGCAAACCCTCCACACAGAGAGTTGCCCGAGGGTTGGATCGAATCCAAGACCCCGGCGCTGTGAGGCAGCAGTACTACCACGTTGTCCAAGTCCCACACTGGGACTTGACAATCGAGGAATGTGCATTCATAGTGCAGCCCAAATAGGTTTGAGAATCAGCTTATGAATCTTTCCAATATGTACCAATGGCACACAGCAAGAGTGGGAGAGATTCCTGGTCAGCTGACTGAAGGATAGCCTCTATCCTGGTTGGGAGAGATTGTCTTATGAACAAATGTTAAACACGTTGGGACTCTACTCACTGAAGTTTGGAAGAGTGAAAGGAGATCTCATTGAAACATATTGGATTTTTCAGTGGCTTGACAGGGTAAATACTAAGAGGATGTTTCCCCTCATGAGAGAGTCCAGCTCTAGGGAGCATAGTCTCAGAATAAAGAGGAACCAACTCAAGACTAAGATGAGGAGGAATTTCCTCTCTGAGTGTTGTGAATCTTTGGAATTTCTTGCTGCAAAGACCGTGTGCATTAGATAGATTCATGATCAGTCGGGGAATCAAGGGTTACGGGGAAGTGGAAGCGAAGAGTGTTGGATCAGCCATGATCCTATTGAATGGAGGAGCAGGGACAAGGGGCTGACCCCTCTTCCTATTTCTTCTTGTCATATTGCAATCTCCATAGCCTGAGGCTGCAAGATGTGTGTGAAAATGCATGTTGCTGCAGTAACTCTGACTTCCCTAGTGAACTGTAACACACCATCATGGACATTAATGTCACCTGCTTTATTGCATGGCAATAAATCTTGGAACGAGTGGACTGCCTTATGAGGAAAAGCTAGACCTGCCTCCTCTGGAGTTTAGAAGACTCAGAGGTGACTTAATTGAAACATAGAAGATCCTGAGGGGACTTGGCCAGGGAATTGTTAAAAGGTTGTCTCCCTTTGTGGGAAAATCTAGAATTAGGGTCACTGATTAAAAATAAGGGGTTGCCAGTTTAAGGCAGAGATAAGAAAAGGGTTAAGAGTCTTTGGAATTCACTTCCTCAAAAGGCAGTGGGTGCAGAATCTGTCAATATTGAAAGCAGATGATGAAGGGGATGAAAGATTATCGGGGTCATGCATGAATGTAGAGTTGAGTTTAAAATCAGATCAGCCACGACCTTATTGAATGGCACAGCATGCTTGAAGGGCTGAATGGCCTACTGTTACTCCTCATTTGTATGTTTGTGAGTTCAGGTAGCCCGTCTGTCACTGGATTAGTGATTCAGAGGCATGGAATAATGATCTGGAGACCTGAGTTCACGGCAGTTGTGGGAGTTAAAATTGTTTAATCAAATAAATCTGGAATAAAAGTGCTTGTACTAGTAACGATGGTGATAAAACTATCAGAGTATCATACAGATCTCACTGTCTGATGGCCTTCAAAGCCACAGCAATGTAACTGAATTTCAAGTTTCCTCTGAAATAGCCCAGTAAGCCATTCAGATATGTCTAAGGTGACTCTCCGGGACAGACAATAAATGCTCACCCAGTCAGCAAAGTTCATATCCCGTGAATGACTTTTTAAATAGAGTATACAGGCGTGTTTTAGGATGAAGTAGATTGTCCCTTTATTTTGTCTCTGTCATTTTCTTACTTCTCTTTTTCCCACTGCATTTTAATTATCTTCCTTCCTCAGTCAAACATGATTTGGAGATGCCAATGTTGGACTGGGGTGGACAAAGTTAAAAAATCACACAACACCAGGTTATAGTCCAACAGGTTTAATTGGAAGCACTAGCTTTCAGAGCGCTGCTCCTTCATCAGGTGGTTGATGAGGGAGCAGCGCTCCGAAAGCTAGTGCTTCCAAATTAACGTGTTGGACTATAACCTGGTGTTGTGTGATTTCTAACTCAGTCAAGCATAATATCTTACCACTGGAGGGCAGCAATAAGGAGATCAAACAGATCACCAAATTCTACAGTGAACCATCTTGTACAAGTTGGGAAGGTAATTTTGTTTGTCATTTATATAAATGATTTAGATGAGAATTTAGAAGGCATGGTTAGTAAGTTTGCGGATGATACCAAAATTGGTGGTAGAGTGGACAGTGAAGAAGGTTATCTAAGATTACAAAGAGATCTTGATCAATTGGATCAATGGGCTGTGGAGTGGCAGGTGGAGTTGAATCGGGATAAATACGAGGTGTTGCATTTTGATAAAACAAACAAGGGCAGGACTTATACAATTGAAAGTAGAGATTAGTGACGTGCTGGAAAAGCACAGCAGGTCAGGCAGCATCCGAGGAGCAGGAAAAATCGACGTTTCAGGCAAAAGCCCTTCATCAGGACTCCAGCATCTGCAGTACCCACTTCTGCCCAATTGGAAGTAGAGCCTTGGGTGGTGTTGTAGAACAAAAGGAAGTAGGGATTCAGATAAGTAATTCTTTGAAGTTTGCATCACATGTAGTCAGGGTGGTTAAGAAGGTATTTAGCTTGTGAATCTTGATTGCTCAGACCTTTGTGCACAGGCGTTGTGATATCATTTTGAGGTTATTCAGGATGTTGAGGAAGCCTGTTCTGAAGTATTGTGTTCAGTTCTGCTCACCCTGTTTGGGATTATGTTCAGCATGAACTGATTGGACCGAAGGGTCTGTTTCCGTGCTGCCTAATGCTATGACTCTAATGCTCAGAATATACGGTGAGACTGCAGAGTGTGCTTTGATCAACTGAATGTGATGGATATACCCCCCTTCGACGGAACAGTTAAGGGACTGTTCCTATAGCTGTTATGCGGAACATTAGATCAAATAAAGCCCACCCAATCATATTACCTTTAATAGAAGATAAAATAAAGCAGGGTTTAAAACAAATGAACATTCTGACACATATTCCTCATGGAATAGGTGAAGTCACCTTGCAGCACAGAAAATGTACTTGTAGTATCATTGCACAGGTCTGAGGGCACTATACCTTTAAGACAAATGATATGAGATGCTTTAGTGTAAGAGCTCTCCATCGTGGTCTCTGTGCAGTCATTTAGTCAGCAGTTGGGCGGTTAGACAGCCAGAGTGGGAAAAGTTATTTTTGTAATGGTCATCTATCATATGTTGTATCATTATCGAAGTTCATATCCGAACAACCAAGTCTGAAGGTTACAGCTCAGCAGTTGCAAGGAGGATCAGGTGCGAGTACTCTCTCTCCACCTTTCTTCGAAGAACGGGAGGTCTCAGCGTGTCCAATCTAAAAGCAAATCTGCAGTTTACAAGAGGCTCAAGCTATCTCTGATTCAGAAAAACCAGTTCCTGAATTTAATATAACCTAGAAAACACGAAAAAGATGCCCTTAATATCACTGAGGCTTAATTGTTCACAGTTGTCAGTTGATTCTGCCATTTGGTTTTCTTCAAAATCAGAAAGCAGGCATATACAACAACAGCAATACGTTTCTGGCCCAAATGCTATACACTACTCTTTCAGTCAAGATGGCGGTGGAGCAGGAGGACAACATTCAGGTTCCTGAGCCCAGGAGCCCAGCGCTTGTCCTCTCCGTCCACTTTTCCTTTCTTTCTCTTCTTTGTCTGCTTTTTTAATAAACTTTAACCTTCCTGACTTACCTTCTTGAGGAGAGCTCAGAAGGCAACAGATGTCCATCGTGTTGGAGGAAAGGTTTGTTCCCAGCGATGGAGGGAGGCGGATTTAGACCCAGTGTGGGAATTGGCAGCCAGAGCAGCGGCCTCAGTGCCCAGACCGGTCCAGTGTTAACTCATGCCAATGATGGCGTGTGTAGGGGCAAGGTGGCACCAAAAGGTGACAATACGGTTATGTGGTAGTGACACGGTGATGGGACTCCAGACGGACTGACTGCTTTATGCTGGTCTCATGGAAGAGCTCAGATCCAGGCCCATGGCTAAGCATTTCAAAAGCACTTTCTAACTTTACCTCTTTACTTTTCTCTCCTTATATTCTCCGTCTGGTTTATGTCTGTGTTTCAAGATGGAGCTGGAGACACTTTTCACTGTATTTGTAACAAATGCGCATGACATTAAATAAATCAATAGACTTACACTGCTCAGCTATTTCTTTTTGAAAGAGTAAAAATGATAAAAGAATGAAAGTAGCTGTAATGTGGGTACATACAAAGTTCTCCATTTTGACTGGAAAAACAAAAGGGCAAATTGTTATTGAAATGGGGAGCAGATTCAAAGTGTGTCAGTGCAGAGGGATCTGGGTGTCCTTGTGCATGAATTACAGAAAGTGGGTATGTAGGTGCAGCATTTAATAAGAAAGGCAATGGGATCTTGATATTTATTGCAAAGTAACTGGATTATAAAAGTAAAGAAGTGTTGTTACAATTATATAAGGTTTTGGTGAGACCACACCTGGATAATTGTGTCCAGTTTCGGTCTCTTTACTTGAGGAAGGATGTGGTGACATGTAGCAGTTCAGAGGTGGTTCATCGGGTTGATCCCAGCAATGAAAGAGCTGTTGGGTGAGAAACAGTTGAATAGTTTGGGCTTGTACTCGCTTGAGTTTAGAAGAATGGGAAGGATCTGATTGAGGTGTATAAAATGCTAAAGGGAATTGATAAGATGGACATTGAACAAATGCTCCCCCTTTTTGGACAGTCTGGAACAAGAGCTCACAGATATAGAGGGAGAGGAGGTCGGTTCAAAACTGAGATGGGGGGAAACTACTTCTCCCAGAGGGTTGTGAATCTGTGGGACTCGCTGCCCCAGAGCGCAATGCAGACAGAATCAATCAACAGGTTCAAGAAACAAATTGATGAAAAGTGGGATAAAGGGCTGTGGGGATCTGGCAGGAAAGTGGAGTTGAGACCAGGATAAGATCAGCCATGATCATGGTAAATGGTGGAGAAGGCTCAAAGGGCTGAATTACCTACTCCCCCTCCTAATTCCTATGTTTCTACGTACCTGTGTGCACAGATCTGTGTATCATCAGATAGCGTTATCTTTTTTCTGTATTTTTGATTATGGACTGAAATAACTGACTCCCATCTGCAATGACAGGCGACACACTCCATGAAGAAGCTGCACAGTCAAATCATGATCATTATAACAGGACTATATCTGGCCAAAGAACTATCTTAATGTATAACAATAACATACCAATGTCCATTTTTAAAATATATTTTTCAGTACAAGCTTCCTGGGAAAGAGAGAATGCTGTGTAATTGCACAGATATCAGAAAGGCCTTATAGCTTGAAGAGAGCAAGCTGAAGTAATGATATTTGTACTCTTGTAGAAGAGGTAAGCTCTGTACAGCCATTCAGTTAGCTGGCAGTTGGAGAGGTAGCCAGTGTGTTAGTTAGCTATGTATGCAATGTAACAGTCATTTAAGGATACATACAATCAGAGAGGTTTCTTGTGATGCAGTGGCCATGCCCTACCTCTGGACAAGAAGATTCTAGTTTAAATACCATTTGTCCTGGAGGTGTGTCATAACATGCCAGAAGAGGTCAATTAAAACTAACTGACTCCCATCTGCAATGACAGGCGACACACTCAATAAAGAAGCTGCACAATCCCCAAAAGCATACATGTCCTTAAGAAGTGGTGGAAGCTGGTACAATTACAACATTTACAAGGTATCTGGATGGGTTTATGAATAGGAAGAGTTTAAAGGGATATGGGCCGAATGCTGGCAAATGGGGCTAGATTAATTTAGGATATCTGGTCAGCATGGATGAGTTGGACTGAAGGGTGTGTTTACATGCTGTATATCTGTATGACTCTATGTTGTATCAGTGTACATATTTAATTGTTAATTAGCTGCCAGATATCATTAAGAGTTTGGGTCTTTGTGATATAGGCTAACATTAAGCAAACCACATTCCGTCAGGGGTCGCGGAGGAAGGGGAAGGAGATGATTGAAGATTGACCTGAAAAACAAGCAACAACATGAAGGTAGCAGTTTCAGAAGATGGCAACATGAAACCATGAGGATAGAACAATTCAGTTAACTTCTTAGTGTGAAAGAAGATGGAACTGTGGGGGGATTTTGGTTAGTGGGGTTAGTTGGTTACTGTCATTCTGAAAGACTACTATTCTGCAAGTTCCATTTCAGTTGTTTCACATAGAGCTCTTGTAAGCTTCTGATTAGTTCGACTTAGAATCTTACAATAATGTGTCATGACCCATTTGGGAAAGTGCACTGATACTTGAGCTCCAGGTCATCATAAATGTGAAACATTTAATTAAACTACTCAAAGTTTTCAATTTTTTCAGTTTAATGAACTCGGGTTAACAGAAACTGACCAGGTTTCCGTACTTAACAGGAAACTACTCTTTGTTACAAGGAAATCAATTTTAACAACGGCAAACAAACTGTGGATGATCACCTTTTAACCGTATTAGCTGACACTCCAGCCCTCTCCTGAAACCTCTATATACACACACACACACCATACACACACACACCATACACACACCATACACACACACACAGCATACACACACACACCATACACACACACACACCATACACACACACACACCATACACACACCATACACACACCATACACACATCACATACACCACACACACAATACACACCAACACACACACACACCATACACACACACACCATACACAGACACACACACCATACACACATACACTCACACCATACACACACTCACACCATACACACACACACACCATACACACACACACACCATACACACACCATACACACCACACACACACCATACACACCAACACACACACCATACACACACACACACCATACACACATACACACACACCATACACACACACACACACACACCAGGGTTGAGAGGTTTGATGTGTGGTGCTGGAAAAGCACAGCAGGTCAGGCAGCATCTGAGGAGCTAGAAAGTCAACGTTTTGCCCTTTCCTGATGAAGGATTTACGCCTGAAACATCAACTCTCCTGCTCCTCGGATGCTTCCTGACCTGCTGTGCTTTTGCAGCACCATATTTTTCGACTCTGACTCTCCAGCATCTGCAGTCCTTACTTTCTCCTGAGAGATTTTATTGCTGGAGAGTGGTCCCTTGTGAAGATGGGGGCTGGGCTGGGGGGAGGAGAAATGGGAAAGAATCCCGGGACAAGCTTACCATGAGGTCGGATTTTCAGTGGGTGGGAGACGGAGCAAACTGGATTGGTGGATGTTTGAGGATCGAGGAGGCTGTATCTTGTCAGTCCTCAGGCTAGACCTAAATATAGTGTGTAGTTAGATAGCACTTAGAACACTTATGAGGGAAGAGCTACCGTAGAGGGGTATTGGCTAATCTGATCAGCCATACAGCTGAGTCGCAGCACCCCCACCACTCCAAAAGGGTGTTAGAGGTCAGCAGTGGTCAGGACAGTTCTGGACTTGGGGGAGGGGTGTGCAATGGTGGTGTGTGAAATCCTGCCCCAGAAGTTGGTGTATTGGAGTGGGCTGGGTTCATGTGTTAACACAATGTACAACGCAGTGAGTCTTCCGATCTGAACCCACTATGACTGAAGGTTAAAATTACATCCCTTCGCAACCGCGAGTTTTCTGTTAGTATGGAGAAGTTGACCATGATAGCTACCAGCCTCCATGTTTGAGATGTATAAGATTATGAGAGGCATGGACAAGGTTCAAGAGGAAGAAACCTCTTCTTTCTCTCTCTATCTATCTATCTCTCTCTCTATCTCTCTCTCTGTCTCTCTCTCCCCTCCCGTCCCCCCACCTCCTCCACCTTCCCACCTTTATAAAGGGATCAATGACCAGGGCAAAGATTCACCCCCGAGAAGGTTTAGGGGGATCATGAGGAAAAGTGAGAGGGTGGTGGGAATCTAGAACTCTCTCTCTGTAAGAGGAGTAGAGGCACAAATCTTCATCACATTGAAGACGTATTTAGATGTGCATTTGCAATGGGCCCAGTGCTGGTAAATGGGTTTGGTTCGAATATCCACTTGAATAGTTAGTTGTGCTTCTGACTGGTACAGACTTGATGTGCCAAAACGCCCTTTCCCTGTATTGTCAGGGTTGGTTAGCTCAGTTGGCAGGAAGGCTGGTTTGTGATGCCAACAGCATAGGCTCAATTCCCATACCAACAGAGGTTACTATGGAGGACTGGCCTTCTCAGCCTCTGCCCTCGCGCCTGAGATTTTCGTTCTCTTGTTTCATTCAGGTATGAGGGCATCTTTGGCCAGCCTAGCATTTATTGTCCATTTCTAATTGCCAAGAGGGCAGTTAAGAGTCAACCATGTTGCTGTGAGTCTGGAGTCACATGTAGGTCAGACCCGGTAAGAATGGCAGTTTCCTTCCCTAAGGGGCATGAGTGAACCAGGTGGATTTTTCTGACAATTAACAATGGATGTACGGTTGTCATTAGACTTTTAATTCCAGATTTTGTTTCTTTCTATTTTTTTTTTATTTGAGGGTGTAGTGACCCTCAGGTTAAGGCACCACCAGTCATATCTCTCGAAAAAGAGAGTCATTATTTGGCAACTTTATGTCTTACCTTTAGACCTCTACGGCTCTACATCAGGAAACCCAGCCTTCTAACGATTGATAGAGTTTGAAATTATTCGATGGGATTTGCAACGTTGAACACTGTGTGTTTTCATCTAAAATTTCTTTCTCTGCTGCCTCAGCAGGAGTGCAGTGCATTTATTTTGGTAACACATTAGCAGTAGACAATAGGAACTCTCTGATGGTAAACCATGCACTTATCATTTCCAGTTAGTGTACACCAGCAATCAATAAGACAAACAGAATGCTCAGCTATATTGTCAAATTAGTACAATGTGATTGCCTTGTGCTAAGCCACTTGCATTTTATAAGGTGCCTGTGAAAGAATAAATGTCCCACAGAGCTTCTTGTAAAAACAAACAGCTGCCTGGTTGTGAACGCTTGGGGAGAGTTTGTGGAGAATGGTTTTGAAAAGACTTTCAAGGGCAGTAAGGGAAATAAAAAAAAGCAGTTACACAGAATGATGGGTTTACAGTGGGGGTTGAGTTGGTGTGCCCCTCAGTGTAAAAGACAGGGCAAGTCCACCTTTTCATGACACTCAGCCTGTGGCCATTTCTGTTTTTGTCCAACCTTTATTTGGAATGAGGCCTGATTTACGCATCTCTGAACCGAGAGGTGGAAGAGATGGCAAGGTACCCCCCACCCAACGCCAAAGCTGAGAATTACTGGCTAGGTGTATGTCCAGCAGGTATCTGCTGCTCTGGTCCCAACAGCACCACTGGGAGCTGGTGGTCACTGCTTAGACTACAGGGTGTTCCCTGAGGAGCCAGGAGCCCAGGTGAAGGTGGGGCTGGTGAGGATCTTGTGTGGGGGTGATGTGCGGATGGTAAAAAGGGTTGGGGAATGGTGTAGAGAGGTGATGGAGAGAGAATAAATAGGACAAGGGGTGGAGGGTAGAAGTGCTTGGATGGGCAGAAGGGGTGAGAAAAGGGGGAAACTCATCCATTCCCTCCCCTCTACCCCACCCCTTGCTCAATTGCCTATCCATTGGGTTTCAGTAGCTGCACACTACATCCCATTGGCAGGAAGAGGAGGCCTCATTAAATAGCTACGATAGTTATTCATTGGCGTCAATCTTGAATGGGTGAGTAGGCTGCCCGTGCCTCCCCCTTCATCCCCCTCCCTCTCTTCCCTTCCCAATGTGGATAAAATTGCACAAAGGGATAGTGTGGTGGTTGTGGTGGTGGTGATATTGAGGAGATAGAGACTGGCGATGGCATAATTTTGGAATATGGTGCCTAATTTATACCCTCTGATCTTAACCACGGTGGCTCACTGGTTAGCACTGCTGCCTCAGAGTGCTAGGGACCCGGGTTCGATTCCAGCCTTGGGCAATTGTCTGTGTGGAGTTTGCACATTCTCCCTGTGTCTGCGTGGGTGTGCTCCGGTTTCCTCCCACAGTCCAAAGATGTGCAAGTTTGGTGAATTGGCCGTGCTAAATTGCCCATAGTGTTCAGGGATGTGTAGTTTGGTGTATTAATCAGGGGTAAATATAGAGTAATAGGGTAGGGGAATGGATCTGGATGGGTTACTCATCGGAGGGTCGGTGTGGACTTGTTGGGCTGAAGGGCCTGTTTCCACACTGTAGGGATTCTGTGATTCTCTGGTATGAAAGTCTTTTATGCAGTTCAGAGAATATTCACTCAACTGATGGTGGGGCAAAGATTGAAAAATGAGGAGCAGGGAGTTAACATCCGAGGAAATGTTGGACAGGATAGACTTGTACACTTTGGAGTTTAGAAGAATGAGAGGCGATCTTATTGAAGCGTACAACATCCTCGAGGTACTTGGCAGAATTCATGCTGAAAGGATGTTCCTTGTTTGTGGGAGAGCATAGGAGAGGGGTCACTGTTTAAACATACGGAACTCTCCCACTGAAGATGAAGATGAGGTGTGATTTCTTTCTCCCAGGGGCTCGGTTTCTTGGAAAAGTCCCAGAGAGCAGTGGAGGTCGGGTGACTGAATATTTTCAAGGCAGAGATAGATAGACTTTTGACCAGTCAAGAAGTCAAATGTTATTGGGAGTAGGTGGGAATGTAGAGTTGACTTTACTGAGCGGCATGGAACATGATCTACTCCTATTCCTAAATTGTTTGTTAGGCCATTTGAGAATGGGAGAGTGATGGGGTTCATAGAACATAGAAAAATACAGCGCAGTACAGGCTCTTTGGCCCTCGATGTTGCGCCGATCCAAGCCCACCTACCCTACACTAGCCCACTATCCTCCATATGCCTATCCAATGCCCGTTTAAATGCCCATAAAGAGGGAGAGTCCACCACTGCTACTGGCAGGGCATTCCATGAACTCACGACTCGCTGAGTAAAGACAGGAGTAAAGTTCAGGAGCAGTCCGATCACAGACAGAACTATTTCAGATTGAAGGTTAAACCTTCAGAAAGCAGCTTTTCGGAACAAGCAATATTGACTCTTGACCGACTGCTCTCATTAGCAACAGCATCAGGGAAGCGTTTTCTCTTCTTTGTAGGCATCTGTGGAACATTTGGCAGCTTTGTCGGAATCTGAACCAGAGCCTCACCTGGAGTGGCCAAGGATCCGATCATTATCCATCCAAATCAGACAACCTTTGTTTGTGCCGAGATACCTGCACAAGGCAATCTGTTAGGGACAGTACATTCACTTCACGAAGCAATGTGCAGCCGAACACGACAGCTGTTGACACACTTGTGACTCTGGAATATGTTTCTTACAAAGAAACAGTGCAAAATTGCTGGGATTTTCTCCTCCAATCCAGATTTTCCATTTAACAACTCACTGAGTAAAACAAACCTGAATTACCATTGTTCAGATTCGGTAAAAAAAAAATTTGATTCCAATCCAATGTTTCTGCTTCTCTGGAGCAGCTGATCCGTGATGCTTTTTAATGGTAACCATTGCTCCTGTGTCAGTCAGGATAGTGAATAGAGTCAGAGAGATGTACAGCATGGAAACAGACCCTTCGGTCCAACCCGTCCATGCCAACCAGATATCCCAACCCAATCTAGTCCTACCTGCCAGCCCCCGGCCCATATCCCTCCAAACCCTTCCTATTCATATACCCATCCAAATTCCTCTTAAATGTTGCAATTGTACCAGCCTCCACCACTTCCTCTGGCAGCTCATTCCATACACATACCACCCTCTGCGTGAAATAATTACCCCTTACGTCTCTTTTATATCTTTCCCACTCACTCTAAACCTATGCCCTCTAGTTCTGGACTCCCCCACCCCAGGGAAAAGACTTTGCCTATTTACCCTATCCATGCCCCTCATAATTTTGTAAACCTCTATAAGGTCACCCCTCAGCCTCCGATGCTCCAGGGAAAACAGCCCCAGCCTGTTCAGCCTCTCCCTGTAGCTCAGATCCTCCAACCCTGGCAACATGCTTGTAAATCTTTTCTAAACTCTTTCAAGTTTCACAACATCTTTCCAATAGGAAGGAGACCAGAATTGCACACAATATTCCAACAGTGGCCTAACCAATGTCCTGTACAGCCGCAACTTGACCTCCCAACTCCTGTACTCAATACTCGACCAATAAAAGAAGGCATACAAACACCTTCTTCACTATCCTATCTATCTGCAACTCCATTTTCAAGGAGCTTTGACCCTGCACTCTTTGTTCAGCAACACGCTCTTGGACCTTACCATTAAGTGTATATGTCCTGCTAAGATTTGCTTTCCAAAAATGCAGCACCTCGCATTTATCTGAATTAAACTCCATCTGCCACTTCTCAGCCCATTGGCCCATCTGGTCCAGATCCTGTTGTAATCTGAGGTAACCCTCTTCACTGTCCACTACACCTCCAATTTTGGTGTCATCTGCAAACTTACTAACGGTACCTCTTATGCTCGCATCCAAATCATTTATATAAATGACAAAAAGTAGTGGACCCAGCACCGATCCTTGTGGCTCTCCACTGGTCACAGGCCTCCAGTCTGAAAAACAACCCTCCACCACCACCCTCTGTCTTCTACCTTTGAGCCAGTTCTGTATCCAAATGGCGAGTTCTCCCTGTATTCCATGAGATCTAACCTTGCTAATCAGTCTCCCATGGGAAACCTTGTCGAACGCCTTACTGAAGTCCATATAGATCACATCTACCGCTCTGCCCTCATCAATCCTCTTTGTTACTTCTTCAAAAGTCTCAACCAAGTTTGTGAGACATGATTTCCCACACACAAAGCCAGAATGTTAAAGTTGCTTTTGGATTGTGTTTTTTTATAACAGACAAATCAATATTGAACCTTATCGAGTGTTCACGTCAGCTATAATCGTTACAATATTTAGGTTCTGGCCACAAATTGGAGTTTAATGTGATCTCCCCAAGCCTGGACAGGCTTGTCATAATTCCAAAATCCTTTCCTGGTTTACCGGGATGTTACCTGGTATGGGGTGTTTTAGCTATGAAGGTTGGATAGACTGGGTTTGCTTTCACTGAATGCAGGAGTTTAAGGGGTGACCTGACGGAAGTTAATAAGATTGTGAATGGCTTGGGTGGAGTGGAAAGTATGAGGCTTTTTCCCAGGGTGGAGAGGTCAATTACTAGGGGAGACAGGTTCAAGGTGCGGGCAGGGGCAAGTTTAAAAGAGATATGCGAGGCATTGTTTTTCATACAAAGGGTGGTGAGTGCAAGAAGGTGTTGCCAGAGGCGGTGGTGGAAGCAGACACATTAGCAACTGGATGACTAAGAAGGGAATAGAGGGCTATGAATCCTGTAATTAAAGTCAGTTTTAGTCTGAAAAGGCAACATGGGTCAGTGCAGGCTTTCATAGCCGAATGGCCTGTTCCTGTGCAGTATTGTTCCTTGTTCTCCCTTATTCTCACTTCAAATCAGAGGCACCAGTAACCAAACTTGGGATCTGCCTATTCCATCCTGCTCGGTGTTACACTATTTCCTCATGGCTGTTGGAAGTTCTGTAATGACCACATTAGTTCCAATTTGACTCTTTTGCAATTCACAAAAATCAATTCAGAATTGCGATATGAATTTGGTTTAGTTCTTCTCAGGATGTGGGTGTCACGGGTTAGGGCAATATTTGTTACCTATCTCTAATTGCCCTGAAAAGGTGATAATGACTCCCCCCCCCCCTTAAACAGGACTTTCAAAATAAGGGGCATATTTTTAAGGTGAGAGAGGTTTTAAAAAAGACATGGGGACAATATTTTAACACAGAGAGTGGTTTATGTGTGGAATGAACTTCCAGGGGAAGTGGTTTCTTATAGAAACATATAAAATTATGAAGAGAATGGATAAAGTAGAAGTAGAGAGGATGTTTTCACTGGTGGGTGAAACTAAGACAAGAGGGCATAGCCTCAAGTTTCGGGGGAGCACATTTTGGACAGAATTGAGAAGGAACTTCTCCACCCAGTGGATTGTGAATCTATGGAATTTCAAGCCCAGTGAAGTAGTTGAGGCTTCCTCATTCAAAGTTTCTAAAGCTAAGATAGATTTTTTTTGAATAATAAAGGAGTTAAGGGTTATGGTGAGAGAGTGGGTAAGTGAAGCTGAGGTCACAAGAAGATCAGCCATGATCCTATTGAATGGCAGGGCAGGCTCGATGGGCCAAATAGCCTCCTGCTCCTCGTTCTTGTGTGATTTGGGTACAATTACAACTTGTAAAAGACATTTGGGTCAGTACATGGAGAACAATGTTTTGGAGGGATATGGGCCAAGTGCAGGCAGATGGGACTAGCTTAGATTGGGATTATGTTCAACATGGACCGAAGGGTCTGTTTTCATGCTGTATAACTCTATAATAGTCCATAATAGGATACAGGTACATCCACAGTGCTATTAGGAAATGATCCCAGGATCTGACCCAGTGATAGTGAAGAAATAGGGATATAACTTCAAGTCAGGAGGGTGTGGGAAGGAGCATTTTCTCATTTGTTTGCTGCTTTGTGTCAGTGTACAGTGCATATATTTGTAATTTTAAACCCTAGCATTTCCATATGATAGTTTCCCTGTAGAGTTTGCATTTGTTCTGTGATTTTTTTTAAACCACTGATTATATATTAAAGGCAAAAACTGTGGATGCTGAAACACCAAAAACACTGAACAAACTGGGTAGCATCTGTGCAGCCAGAGAAATAGAATTAATGTTTAGAGTTTAATAGGATTCGACATCAGACCCCAATATTCTGAAGTCTTCAGACTCTAAACGTAAACCCTTTTTCTCTCTCCACGGATAACGTGTCCCCTGCTCCCTGATTTTGCAGAAACTTCAAATCGCCAGAGACTTGCTCCCCAAGTGAATAAATGCCTTGCCTTGTTAAGTCTCCACCCACATCTAAAGATCAGGAGTCCAGAGTTGACCAGTGATAAACTGCATCTGAAATTAGCCAGGTCCTGAGCAGGTCATTGGCAGAGACTGTATGATTGGCTCGTATCCATTTTGTAATGTAACTGATGGGGTTGGTATGTTGTGTGGGGAGAGGGGAGCTGGAGACCGAACATTGGAGTCACCTCTCTCTGTGTGCCTCCGTTTCTGTGCTGCAGCTTCAATGAGCAACCAGATCCTCCATTAGTAATCCATTCACATCTCAACCAGCAGCAACTCTGAGCCACGGGGTACCACTTCCAGTGAGGGGTCTGTCACAGTCAGCTGGACATAGTCAGCCCTCACAATCCCGAGGAGAAAGGGGAGGGGGGAGGCAGCAATAAGTTTTTATTTCGGATAGAGGGTGTCTACAGGGGCGGAGAGCGCAGCTGTCTGTCAGTCTTTTATCACCCACCCCCAGCGAATTCTCCAGGAGCCCTGGTGAGTGCAATATTCTGTATTCCCCCTTCACTCTTGTCTCTGCACGAACCGGGAGCTGTGCTATCTTGCAGCAATCGTTTGCCAGCAATCAAAGGTTGCTTTTGCAACAAAAATGGTTTACCATTTAGTTCTGATTGCCTTTTGTAACAGTGGTGGGGGTTTTGGGGGGGAAACGTGTGCCTTTTGCATGCAATTTTTAAAACTCCATTTGTGTCTGTCACTGGACCGAACGTTTTATTTTGTGTGTGGTGTCGATTAGTTGCACAGGATTAATTCCACCCTCTTTAAGAAACGGTACTGGACTGTGGGTGTTTGAACGTCCAACTCTTCCTGAGGTGGGTTTCAAGATTGTGTGCACATTTAAAGTGTTCAATAAGATTAAATGTTAAATTAAGAATTTGTCAGGGGTATTTACCTATTACACACTCCACGGTGTAGCACTCAGTGCTACAATCCAAAATAATAAACATTCACAAGCGAATGTTGGTGCTTATTCTGTGGGAGAAACGGCAGTGTTTTCAGTCTTACTCAGCTCCTGTCCTTACCTCAACAGTAGCTGACAGTGAGAAGGAGCTGATTAGACCCAAGTCAATAGATCCTCGATATATGAGGATTCAGAGAGAGAAAAAATTAAAGCCGAATCCTACCTCATCCACAGATTCGATCAGGAGCAGAAACCTGACTAAACTGTCTTGGCTAAAGAGGTTTATAGCAACCTACTATCTCATAAAGGATTGAACTTTCTGCCTCTGACCAACGAAGATAAATTCATTACTAATCTATGGAGACAGTGTAGAATTCCATTGGGTGATGCACTGGTTAAAAAGCAGCTCACACACTACTTCAATGAGCACCCTGTGGGGTTGAAATAGCTTATTAAAATATAGTTTCCAATTTCACATCAATTGCTCTGCTGTCTTACTTCTGCTGGCAAGGTAAATCAATCCAGTCAAACTTATTTACAGCCCAAAACTTGAATTAAGAGAAATTTCAGAATGACGAACTAAAATCAGCTTTACTAACTGTAGACTGGGTCCTGGGTCCTGTAATGAAAGGTCACCACCTGTAATCCCCAGGAGATTTCAGAATAGTTGAATTCTCTCAGGATGGACTATGGGCAGCACAGTGGCTCAGTGGTTAGCACTGCTGCCTCACAGTGCCAGGGTCCGAGGTTCGATTCCAACCTTGGGCGACTGTCTGTGTGGAGTTTGCACATTCTCTCTCTGTCTGTGTGGGTTTCCTCCCACATTCCAAAGATGTGCAGGCCAGCTGAATTGTGATTATTATCAGTGCGTTAGTCAGAGGTGGGGTGGGTTATTCTTTGGAGGGTCAGTGTGGTCTTGTTGGGCTGAAGTGGTCTCGTTGGGCCGAAGGGCCTGTTTCCACACTGTAGGGAATCTAATCTAATACACAGGTTTGTTATAGCAGAAACAACTTGTGAATGTTAACCAATAGCATATAGAATACTAATGTAAACGTTCTAGAATATTGCTATCTAGTTCTGGGCTAATGAGGGATGAAGATTAAGATTACCCCTCTTAATACTTGCTGTGAATATATATTGTCCAAATCAGTTTGAGATTATGATAATGAGTTCCATATCATGGAAAATGCAGTCAACAAATGCAGGTCTAACATGACAGTTCTACTTTAACTGTGAATACAACCTTTAAACTGACATCAGGAATGGCTCAAACAAATATATATAGAGAAAACTGTACTCCCAGTATCATTTCTTAAGAGGATGGCGTTTCTTTGTCCCTAGCCTGTTGGAGAAAGTCTCAATGTCAAGTTCTCAGCAATTATCTAAAACCTGCTGCTGCTGTTTGTCTGTGCATTATCTTTATCATTCTAACTTTGTGAATTTTGTATTTGTAGCCCACTGAGCAGCTCACTTTAAATCTGGTTGCTACAAAGGAGAAGTGTTAACACAGTGGCATTGTCCCTGGAGGGGTTTGGTTAGCTCAGTTGGTTGGCTGGCTGGTTTGTGATGCAGAGTGCTGTCAAGAATGTGGGTTCAATTCCTACACTGGCTGAGGTTACCATGAAGGACTCTCCTTCTCAACCTCTCTGCTCTTCTGAGGCACAGTGTGGTGTTCAGGTTAAACCAATGCCAGTTGTTTTTCTCACTCTAATGAAAGTGGAGCCCGACAGTCCATTAGGATTTGGCAACTTCACCTTCACCTTAGCAATTCAGAACCCCAGGTCAATATTAGGGGGACATAGAACAGTACAGAAACAGGCCCTTCAGCCCACTAAGTCTATGCTGACCATGACGTCAACCTAAACCAATCCCTTCTGCAAACTCATTGTCCATGTCCCTTTATGCTTCACTTGAGCCTCCTTCTTATTTCTCCTCATCGAAATCTGTTACTTCACGCATCTATCCTCTGCTTCCTCATGTATAGCTTCCCTTTAAACTCACCATGTGGATGGGCTGGTGTTGGACTGGGGTGGGCAAAGTTAAAAATCACACAATACCTTTAGAGCAGTGCTCCGAAAGCTAGTACTTCCAAGTAAACCTGTTGGACTATAACCTGGTATTGGGTGACTCTTAACATTAAATTCATCAACACTGCTCACTTTAACCATTCTCTGTATCAGCATATCCCACATGTTTGCCATAGAATCATACAGCGTGGAAACAGACTCTTTGGTCCAATCAGTCCATGCTGACCATGTTCCCAAACTAAACTAGTCCCACCTGCCTGTATTTGGCCCATATCCCTCCAAACGTTCCTATTCATCGACTTATCCAAATGACTTTTAAATGTTGTAACTGTACCCGCAATCCAGCCCTTCCTCTGGCAATTCATTCCACATGCAAACCACTCTCTGTGGAAAAAGGTTGTCCTTCATGTTCTTTTTAAATCTTTCCGTCTCTCACCTTCAAAATATGCCTCCTTGTTTTGCACTTCCTTCACCCTTGGGAAAAGTCCCTTAATATTCACCTTATCTATGCCACTGCAGTGTTGACCATGTAATTGTCAATTGTTGTAAAAACCCATTTGATCCACTAATGTTCTTTAGGGAAGGAAGTCTGCCATCCTTACC
Source organism: Chiloscyllium plagiosum (assembly GCF_037043375.1). Classification (NCBI taxonomy): domain Eukaryota; kingdom Metazoa; phylum Chordata; class Chondrichthyes; order Orectolobiformes; family Hemiscylliidae; genus Chiloscyllium; species Chiloscyllium plagiosum. The sequence continues at coordinate 11,491,656 of NW_028270154.1, forward strand.
TGGCCTCTAGTTGGCTCCTTACTGCCCTCAGGTCAACAAATATTGACCTTGCTTGTGATGCCAACATCTCATACAAGCAGAAAAACAAAATCTTGAGGCCCGTACTAATGCCATCGTTCCAGACATCTAATATGGAGGAAACAAGCGCACAGATGCAAGATTAGCAAACGCTAGCAAAGCAATTTCACACCTGAGAAACCATCGGGTTTCTTTATCCGAGAACTTGTTCCTTGCAAAATGACAAATTCTGATAGATTCTGCTTCATTTTTGTATGAAGGAATTTATTTCAGAAACTTTCCATTAGGATGCACAATTTTTTTTCTTAGTGTCAATTTAAGTAGTGCAACCTGCTGTGTGCTACACACTGAAGTCTCTCTGTCTACTCTTAGGACAATGTGGCACCCATAATCCCAAGAGAGCACAGTCCAAAATTAACCTTGTACAGCATCCTCTAAAATTTAATGAATGAGAGAGAAAATGATTTATAATTACAATTAAGTTATTACGGATTTATTGGTACATGACCCACAGTTATCTCATTGTGTTTCATGCCTCAAGAATAAGGGACTGTCTGATGATAATCCATTGGGGATAGTTTGTTCCGTTAGATACAGCCCATCATGTTTATCAGATTCTAGAGGGCTCTAGACACTAGGTAACTGTTAAAAACAAGCACCATTCTCTCATTTATTAGCACAGTACATCTGTGATCAACTTTACATTGTACAGAACTAGTCAAGACTGTGGGTCTGGAAAACTACAGCAGGTCAGGCAGCCTCCAAGGAGCAGGAGAATTCTGCCTAGCCTGCTGTGGTTTTCCAGCCCCACACTCTCGACTCTGACCTCCAGTATCTGCAGTCCTCACTTTCTCCCATTGTACAGAAATATGAATATACAAGTAGGACAGGCCTTTCATCCCTAGAATCCCTACAATGTGGAAGTAGACCAGTTGGCCCGTTACATAAGAACTGACCCTCCAAAGAACATCCCACCTGTGTAACCCTACATTTTCTGTGGCTAATCCAGCTCGCCTGTACATCCCTGCACACTGTGGACAATTTAGCATGGCCAATCTACCTAACATCTTTGGACTATGGGAGGAAACTCACACAGGGAGTGACACAGACACAGGGAAAACATGTGAACTCCACGCAAACACTCAAGGATAGAATCAAACTTAAGTCCCTGGCACTGTGAGGCAGCATTGATAACTGAGCCACCATGGTAAAAACAATGACTGCAGATACTGGAAACCAGATTCTGGATTAGTGGTGCTGGAAGAGCCTTCAAGGGCTTTTGCCCGAAATGTCGATTTCGCTGCTCCTTGGATGTTGCCTGAACTGCTGTGCTCTTCCAGCATCACTAATCCAGAAACTGAGCCACCATGCCCTCCCTTTAGTTCTGCTCCACCATTCAATCATTATCGATCTGGTGTGACCTTTAACACCACTGTACTGCATAACTGTTGTCTTACTCAACCATGAGTATATCCAATGGTCTAACTTCCACTGCTGATTCAGAAAGAGAATTCCAAACACTGATGACCCTTTGGAAGAAAAACTTCTCATATCGGTGTTGAATGGGCAACTACACTTTTAAAACAATGTTCTGTGGTGTCTATTCCCCCACAAAGGTAAGGCATCCTCTCAGCATTCACTCTGTCAAGCCCCCTCTGTAATCCGACGTATCGCAATAAGGTCACCTCTCATTATTCTAAAACTGCAACAAATATAGGTCCTACCTGCAGAACCTTTCCTCAAATGCAAATTGTAATCTGATCTTCCAGATTAACAAAAAGATGCCTTCTATATTTCATCACACCACAACCACAGGTAAAGAACACTATGTAGCCATACACTGGCTGACATAACCTTAGAGAGAAGGAAAGCAGCAACGATTTGCATTAAGATAATACATTTCAGGCCACCGGGTGTCTCAAAAGATTTTTGTAGCCAAATAAGTTACTTTGCAGTGTTATAATGTACAAAATCCATTTGGGGGTTGGTTAGCTCAGTTGGCTGGACAGCTGGTTTGTGATACCATACATCACAGTTTCAGTTCCTTATCGGACCGAGGTCAGTGTGAGGCTTCTGCCTTCTCAACCTCACCCCTTGTCTCTGGGTGACCCTGGGGTTAAGCTCACCACCAGTGACTCCTCTCGCTCATGGGTGAGCAACGGTATGGTGACCTTACCTACAGACAATATTGTTAAAAATATACAGAAATCCTAAAACTGCGAGAAACAGCACTGTGATAATGACCATGTAATCTGTTTTTTGTGATGTTGACTGGGGCATAAATATTGGCTCAGGCACTGGGGAGAATCTCCTTACTGTTCTTTGCATTAGTCCCTGTGTGATGCAGGAGATGATGCTACAGTCACCATATATTTATTGTAAGACAAAAGATCATCCAAGTTGATGTGGCATGGTGGCTCAGTGGTTAGCACTGCAGTCTCACAGTGTCAAGGACCTGGGTTCAATTCCACTCTCGGGTGACTGCCTGGAGACTGTGAGAAATTTGGACATTTCTATCTGTGTCTGTGTGGGTTTCCTCCCACTGTCCAAAGATATGCAGGTTAGGTGGATTTATCCAGGAATGTGTAGTCTAGGTGGATTAGCATGGGAAATGCAGAGTTATAGGGGGTGTGGGTCTGGATGGAATGCTCTTCAGAGGGTCGGTGTGGACTCAGTGGGCTGAATGGCCTGCTTCCATACTGTAGGGACAGTAAGATTCTAAATCAAAGCAGCCCACTTCATTGAGACTCTGTCCTTTAGTATGCATTCCCTCGGCCATTAGTCTGTCAGTAACGACAGCGTGTACTGCCTACAAGATGCTATGCAATAACCCACCAAGGCTGCTTAGACAGCATCTTCCAAACCTTGTGACCTCTACCATCTAGAAGGTCAAGGGCAGCAGATACATGGGAACACCACCCACCTGCAAGTTCCCCTTTAAGCCACTCTCAATCCTGATTGGGAAATATTTCGCCGTTCCTTCACTGTCACTGTGACAAAATCCTGGAAATCCCTCTCTAACAGCACTGTGGGTGTTCCTACACCAGCTGGGTTGGAGAAATTGACTGAAATAGCTGATCACTGCCTTCTCCAGTGCAATCAGGGCCAGGCAATAAATGCTGACTCAGGCAGAGGTGTTCATATGCCACAAAAGAATATATGAGAAAAATTCTGCCATTGCATACAGTTTGTAGGTATCTCTAGTCTTGATCTTGAACATAGTAAATGAAGTCAAAAATCACATGACACCGGGTTATAGCCATAGAGTCATAGAGATGTACAACATGGAAACAGACCCTTCGGTCCAACTCATCCGTGCTGACCAGATATCCTAAATTAATCTAGTCCCATTTGCCAGCATTTGGCCCATATCCGTGTATACCCTTCCTATTCACGTAACCATCCAGATGCCTTTTAAATGTTTTAATTGTACCAGCCTCCACCACTTCCTGTGGCAGCTCATTCCATACACGCACCGCCCTCTGTGTGAAAAGGTTGCCCCCGAGATCCTTTTTGAATCTTTCCCCCCCTCACCCTAAACCCTCTAGTTCTGGACTCCCCTACCCCAGGAAAAAAAGACCTTGTCTGTTTACCCTCTCCATGCCCCTCATGATTTTATAAACCTAAGTATGTAAGTTAGCTCGCTGAACTCGAAGGTTTGTTTTCAGATGTTTTGTCATCATACCAGGTAACATCATCAGTGAGAGTCTCTGGACAGGTTAAACAAAGATGTGCACAAGAATTCTTAGAGGCATGGCATTCTAACCAGAACAGGGTAAAAACAATGACTGCAGGTGCTGGAAACCAGATTCTGTGTTAGTGGTGCTGGAAAAGCACAGCAGTTCTGCTCCTCAGATGCTGCCTGAACTGCTGTGCTTTTCCAGCACCACTAATCCAGATTCTAACCAGAACTCCATCAATAAACACATTGATTTAGACCCAATATACTTTCCCTTGAGAAAAAGAACCGGAAGTGACATCACTCCCCTTAAGAAACCAAGACCTATAAAGAGAGAGGTGGGACATACCACCAGCGCTTCACCAGAGACTCTCACTGATAATGTTATGTAGTATGGTGACGAAACGTCTAAGGACAAACCTTCCAGCTCAGCGAGCTAACTTACATACTTATCATCAACCTGAGCTACAAATCTGCTCAAAAAGTGCTAATTTTATAAAGCTCTATAAGGTCACCCCTCTGCCTCCAAGGGAGCCAACCAGTTTATTTCTAACCACAAGCTGTTCACATACCCATCCAGATGTCTTTTAAATGTTGTAATTGTACCAGCCTCCGCCACTTCCCCAGGCAGCTCATTCCATACACGTACCACCCTCTGCATGAAAAAGTTGCCCCTGAGATCCGTTTTAATTCTTTCTCCTCTCATCCTAAACCTATGCTCTCTAGTACTGGACTCCCCCACCGTGGGGAAAAGACCTTGTGTATTCACCTATCCACACCCGGACTATAACCAGGTGTTGTGTGATTTTTTTTACTTTGACTACCCCAGTCCAACACCGGCACCTCCACATCACGGTAAATGATGGAATTTCTATTTTTACCGCAGAAGAATCCTGTTTAATGCCTGAGAATAGAAATAATTGCAGAAAATGTCCAGTTTTATCACTTGCTCTGATGGTGAAAGTTACTCTTAGATATGTTGTGGGTCTTGTGCAGAGAATCCAAGTCCAGTTTTCTACCTGACCTCTGACTGCGGAATGAACATTACCCCACAGCCTGTGTGAGTCTGAGCTTAATGGAAATGTTAACAGCACTGCTGCAAGAGCTCAACGTGATACTAATTAACAGCAAATTGACAATCCTGATTTTGGAGGAACAACAAGGCAGTAGAAATGTCACTTAGATGGCCATATAACTCAATCCCTGGGATTGAGAGCCAGTGTTGGGTCAGCGATGCACACTGCTCTCGATAGTTCCAAAACTGGCTGAAAAGTCTTTGGTCTAAAAGTGGGATGGGTTCTGGAGATCTGAAGTAAAGATAGATCAGGGGTAGGAGCCTCACAGACCAGGAAACAACTGTGCTGAGAGAAACATTTTAACATTTCAGGTCGATGACCTTTTTCACGAGAATGAGAGGGTTCAGGTGCAAAGCTTGGAAGACCTTTTTAATTTTCTCGTTGTGACAGCCTGCAGTTTGAAATGTTACTAGCTCCTGCATCTTCGTCGGGTCATTGAAATCTACAGCCTGTCGTATCCACACTCGTCTAAAACAGTCCCATCGGGTCTAATCCCATTTTCCCACCATTACAGGACGAGACCAGGAATGTGAAAGGTCATGGGGAATTATATCAGACCATAAGGGAACAGACATCGGCCATTCAGCCTTTCGCTCCTTGCTATCGGAAAGATGTTGTGAAACGTGAAAGGGTTGCCAGGGTTGGAGGATTTGAGCTATAGGGAGAGGTTGAATAGGCTGGAGCTGTTTTCCCTGGAGCGTCGGAGGCTGAGGGGTGACCTTATAGAGGTTTATAAAATCATGAGGGGCATGGATAGGGTAAATAGGCAAAGTCTTTTCCCTGGGGTCGGGGAAGTCCAGAACTAGAGGGCAAAGGTTTAGGGTGAGAGGGGAAAAATTTAAAAGGTACCTAAGGGGCAACTGTTTCACACAGAGGGTGGTATGTATATGGAATGAGCTGCCAGAGGAAGTGGTGGAGACTGGTACTATTACAACATTTAAAAGGCATCTGGATGGGTATATGAATAGGAAGTTTAGAGGGATATGGGCCAAGTGCTGGCAAATGGGACTAGATTAATTTAGGATAACTGGTCGGCGTGGATGAGTTAGACTGAAAGGTCTGTTTCCGTGCTGTATGACACTCTGAGTCTGCTCTGCCATTCATTGGGATCATGGCTGGTCTGATAATCCCCAACTCCACTGCCCTGCCTTTCCCCATAACCCTTAATTCTCTCACTGATTATAAATCTGTCTATCTCTGCCTTGAGTATATTTTAACAACTCAGCCTCAACGGCCCTGAGGGCTAAAGAATTGAACAGATTCGCTACTGTCTAAAGGAGACCCCTTATTCTGAGACGATGCCCTCTTGGTACAAAGGATTTCCAAACCTGACAGCATGACTATGATTGAATTCAAATGCGTATTTTCTATTACCAGTGTTAACTATTTAATAAATAACACGTGTAACACACTTCATCCAATTTGCTCTCACAAGCTTTTTAAAGTCAAAATCCTGCAGCTCAAACTAAGTGACTATATTTCGTTTAAAAAACTAGTTTTATGAAATTGAGACTTTGACAGGAATAAGGCCATTTGTTTATTTATTTTATTCATTTTTTTAGTCATTGTTGAGTATGATTTAGATTAGAGCTGAAAAATGTGTTGCTGGAAAAGCGCAGCAGGTCAGGCAGCGTCCAAGGAGCAGGAGAATCGACGTTTCGGGCATAAGCCCTTCTTCCTGAAGAAGGGCTTATGCCAGAAACGTCGATTCTCCTGCTCCTTGGATGCTGCCTGACCTGCTGCGCTTTTCCAGCAACACATTTTCAGCTCTGATCTCCAGCATCTGCAGTCCTCACTGTCTCCTATGATTTAGATTAGTTTAGATTCCCTACAGTGTGGAATACAGGCCCTTTGGCCCAACCAGTGCACACTGACCCTCCGAAGAGTAACCCACCCAGACCCATTTCCCTCTGATTAATGCATCTAACACTATGGGGCAATTCACCTGACCTGCACATCTTTGGACTTTGGGAGGAAATCGGAGCACCCAGAGGAAACCCACGCAGACAGTCACCTGAAACTGGAATCGAACCTAGGACCCTAGTGCTGTGAGGCAGCAGTGCTAACCACTGAGCCACTGTGCTGCCCCCAAACATTATCAGAGTTGCTAGCTAAATAGTCCAGCGATAATGCCACAAGGCCATTGCCTCCCCCTTTTTTTGTTGCCAACATTTATTGCCCATCCCCAATTGCCCCTTGAGAAGATGAGATGAACTGCTTTCAACAATAACTACCATCCACATGCTGTCAGTTGACCCACAATGCCATTGGGGAGGAGTTTCCAGGATTTTGATCCGGCCGACAATGAAGGAACGGTGATATATTTTCAAGTCAAGATGCTGAATGGCTTGGAGGGGAACTTACAGTCAGTGGTGTTCCCATGTATCTGCTGCCCTTGTCCTTCTAGATGGAAGTGGTCATGGGTTTGGAAGATGCTGCTGAAGGATCCTTGCAGTGCGTCTTATAGATAGCGCGCACTGTTACTTGTGAGCATCGGAGGTGGAAGGGAATAGATGTTTGTGGATGTAGAGCCAATCGAGGAAGCTGCTTTGTCTCGTTGGTGTAAACCCACAATGTCATCAGGGAGGGAGTTTCAAGATTTTGACCCAGTCACATTGAAGGAATGACGATATATTTCCATGTTGCGATGATTTGTAAGATCTTGCTTTGCATTTCTATATCACAACAATGGCTACCCTGCAAAAGTAATTAATTAGCTGTGAAACCCTGATGTCCCAAGGCTGTGAAAAATGCTATATAAATGCAAGTTTTCATTCTGGTCAGTTAGTGAATTCTGAAGCCTTGTGACAGAACAAGGAAACCCTGCTCTTTCTATGAATTTAAAATAGACTCAGCAGCAAATGGAATGGGTGTGTGGGGATTTATCTGAACCGAGAAATGGAGGTGTTTGGAGAGGAAGCTGAATTACAGAGTTTATATTGTACATTTCAGATTACCATCCCACTCTATAACTGGAGGGGAATGTGGAGATGGGAAAGGTTAAATCCTTAGTTCCTTTGCGTCAGCTATTTGTTTCTGCTGCCCCATGCAACCTCTAACTGGCAGGTTAATCCAATCTTTATCATTGTAGTTGAGATCAGGTCATTGACATTTGCTTTCTGCCAGCTGTCAGAGCAGTAAGTAAATTCTGGTTGAGATTTTAACTGAACAGAGACTGCTGATGCTTCAAGTATTCCCCGTTGTTCCAACTGTGAACAATCTGATTTGTAAATGTTCCTCACTGGAGCCCAGGGTTATCTGTATGTTTTTGTACAAAGCAGGTTTTTATTTGGCCGGTGTCATTTGGGATTAGCCTCCCGTTTGTCGGGGAATACAGAAAGGCACAGTTCGCAGTACACTGATAACAGCAGTCAATACACTTTCACTTTCTCTCTTTTGAACTTGGCTAGCTGAGTTGGAAACTTTTACATTCAGAAACTGGCAGGGTCACTGGAAACAGGGGACATGTGACACAGGGAACATCATAATAACCACCTTGTTACCTTAAGAATATCACAACATCCACCAACACGTTGTATGCAAAATATCACAACGTCCACTGGCATGTGAGGGTCGAGTTTAGCAGAGTTGGCTGGATAGTTGGTTTGTGACGCAGTGTGATGCCAATGGTGTGGGTTCCATCCCCGCGCTGGCTGAGGTTACCATGAAGGACTCTTCTTCCCAAACCCTCTCCTCACCTGAGGAATGGTGACCCTCAGGTTAAATCGGCACCAGTCTAATGAAAGAGCAGCCCTATGCTCTGGTAAGACTATGGCAACTTTGAACATAGAACATGACAGCGCAGTACAGGCCCTTCGGCCCACGATGTTCTGCCGACCTTTAATAGCAATCTGAAGCCCATCTATCCTACACTATTCCGTTTTCCTTCATATGTTTATCCAATAACCATTTAAATGCACTTAAACTTGGTGAATGTACTGCTGTTGCCAGCAGCCCCGAGATTACTTCTCATCCAGAACATCACAATTTCTACCAACCACTTCTGTCAGACAGAAGATACAGAAGCTTGAACACACACACCATCAGGTTCAAGAACATCTTCTTCCCCGCCACTATTAGACTGCTGAATGGACTTCTTTAACTTAAAATAATGTTGATCTTGCTTTGTACCCCTCCTGTGCAGCTATAACCTTGTGTCTCACTCTGTCTAAGCACCCTGTGATCTTTATGTCACTGTTTGCTATGATCTACCTGTACTGCTCGCAATACAAAGCTTTTCACTGTACTTAGGTACATGTGACTGCAATAAATCAAATCCAATAAATATCTTAAATTCCACCAGCATATTATATATGGGCAGCACAGTGGCTCAGTGGTTAACACTGCTGCCTCTCAGTGCCAGGGACCCGGGTTCGATTCCAGCCTCGAGCGACTGACTGTGTGGTATTTGCACATCTCCCCGCGTCTGCGTAGGTTTCCTCTGGGTACTCCGGTTTCCTCCCACAGTCTAAAGATGTGCAGGTTAGGTGAATTTGCCCATAGTGTCCAATGATGTGTAGGTTAGGTGCATTAGTCAGAGGAAGTATAAGATAGGGGAATGGTTCTGAGTGGGATACTCTTCGGAGCGTCGGTATGGACTTGTTGGGCCAAATGGCGTGTTTCCATACTGTAGTGACTCTGTGATTATACAGCGTATCTCAGCATCCAACAGAATGTTCAATACAAACTATCACAATGTGCACCACCACGTTATCTATGTGGAATATCACAATTTACAGGCACCTGTTATAGGTAAAGTTGCAACCATGCCAGGGGACTATAGGGTTACTCTGTCATTAGAGAGAGATGATTGGTTGGATGATTTAACCTGAGGGTCACCACCTTCATGCTATAAGCAATATGACAACGTCTGTCCACTATTTTATATACAAATACAACAAGGTCTGAAAATGATAACTTATTGGTTAAGGATATCATGTAGTGTGCTTTAAAATTTGGTTCTAAGTCTCTGCTACATTTGCTGATCTCAAGTCAGGTGAAGTAAGAGGTACTGCCTGGTTCATAATTATTATTCAGCTTGCAGTTTTGGTGAAGCTTTATGGATCAGGTTGTACGTTTGCTCGCTAAGCTGGTAGCTTTGTTCTTGGATATTTTGTCACCGTGCTAGGTAACATCATCAGTGAACCTCCAGTGAAGTGCTGGTTTTCTGTTCTGCTTTCTATTTATGTGGCTTGGTCTCTTAAGGTGGGTGATATCATTTCCAGTTCTTTTTATAAGAGGTTGGTAAATGGGGTCGAAATCAGTGTGATTGTTGATGGAGTTCCAGTTTCAATGCCAGGCCTCTAGAAATGCCCATGCATGTTGTTTAACCTGTCCCAGGATGGATGTGTTGTCCCAGTCGAACTGGTGTCCCTCGTTGTCTGTGTGTAAGGATACCAGTGATAGTTGGTTGTGTCTTTTGGTGGCTAGTTGGTGCTCCTGTATCCTGGTGGCTAGTTTCCTGCCCGTCTGTCGGATGCAGTGTTTGTTGCAGTCCTTGCAGGGTATTTTGTATATGACGTTCATTGGTTGTTGTTACGGGACCCTTTAAATTCATCAGGAGCTGTTTCATGTGGTGGTAGGTTTGTGGGCTACCATGATGCCTAGGGGTCGGTGTCATCTGGTTGTCATGTCTGAGATGTCTTTAATGTATGGCAGGGTGGCTAGAGTCTCTGGGCATGTTGTGTCTTCTTGTTTAGGTCTGTTGTGTAGGAATTCACAGACTGCGCTTATCGGGTACCTGTTGTTGCTGAATATGTTGTACAGGTGTTCTTCTGTACCAGCAACTAGCAGAACAAACATCACATACAAAATACCCTGCAAGTTCTGCAACAAACATCACATTGGACAGACTGACAGGAATCTAGCCATCAGGAGGCATGACCAACTATCACTCCTATCCATACACACAGACAAAGAGGGACAATACATCCATCCTGGGACAGGCTAAACAAAGACATGCACAGAAATTCCTAGAGGCCTGGCATTCAAACCGGAACTCCATTAACAAACACATCAATTTGGACCCCATTTACCAACCTCTCAGAAACAGAACCGGAAGTGATATCACCCACCGTAACAGACCAAGACACAGAAATAGCAAGTGGGACAGAACACCAGCACTTCACCAGAGGCTCACTGATGATGTTACCGAAGATGGTGAGAGAATGTCTGGGAACTCATATTCAGCTTTCTGCAAAGCATTCAAAGCACTTTGTAGCCAATCAAGTACTTTGGGAATGTGGTCACTGTTATTATGCAGGAAACGCAGCTGCAGATGTTGTACACAGCAAGATCCCAGAGACAGCAATGTGAGAAGGAGTGGGCAATCCGTTTTTGCGGCGCCACTTGGTGGATTAGCCAGCTCACCAGAACACGTCTCCAACTCTTCCTTAAAATCACGGCATGGGAACTTCTGCAGCCATTAAGAGCCAGAAAAGGTGGGTTTAACTTTAACATCTAATCCGAAAGACCGCTGACCATACACCTCTCACAGCGATGCCGGAAGGTCAATCTTATTTTTATGCTCAAGGATGAGAGTGAGACTTAAACCAACCTCTGACCTTAGAGAGGAGTCCACCAGTTAAACCACAGCTGATGCAATTGAAGAGTATGTTTTTGTGCTTGGTTGATATCCTGTGGCCTCTTGCAATGTTTGTTTCTAAGGCTGTTTTTGATCATTCTCACAATGTGATGAGGTGAACAGTTGTTGGCCATTCCACGTTGCCCCTGAGAAGGCAGTCCTGGCCACTGAGTGTTTTTTCTGACCACAGCATAGCTAACCTAGAAGCATAGAAACACAGAAAATGGGAGCAGGAGGAGGCCATCCGGCCCTTCAAGCCTGCTCCACCATTCATCACGATCATGGCTGATCGTCCAACTCAATAGCCTAATCCTGCTTTCTCCCCATGACTTTTGATCCTACTTGCCTCATATCTAGCCACCCCTTGAAAACATTCAATGTTTTGGCATCAACTACTTCCTGTGGGAAGTGTGTGTCTGGGGTCACATGTTTCTTTTCTGTGTTGGACATTAGTGAAGTCAATGGGCTTAGACAATAATCTCGTTGCTATGTTGTTGGAGTTGGAGATGGGTTGACTTCAAAATTTAAGCTTTAGGATAGCACGCCAGTTTACAGAATCACAGAATTAGAATCACAAGAAAGAGGCCACTTGGCCCATCCAATCTGTCCCAGCTCTCCAAATCTGCATCTCAACCACTGCCATCTTCCTGTCTTCTCTCTAAACCTCTGCACATTCATCCATTGCGGATAACTGTTTAATTGACGGCGTGTTCCAGTCCCAAACCATTTGTTGTGTGAGAAAGCTTCTTCCTCCCATATCACTTTTTTCTTTTGCTTCTTTTGGTAATTACTTCTGTAAATCAGTGCCCCCTGTGGGGCAATGTGCTCCCTACTGATTCTGTCCAGATCTGACATGGTTTTGAAAACTCCCAATTCAGCCACCTGCGTAGCTGAAATTCCTTATCCTTGGAACTATTCCTGTTGCACTCTTTCCAACATTTGCACTTTCCAGTGTGCCATTTGCAAAAAGATGAGGGATGTTCTCCAAGTCCTGAGTCGATTATATACCCCTCAAACAGCATCACAAAAGAAATGGATTATCTGGTCATTATCACTTGTTATTTATGGGAGCTTGCTGTGCACAAATGGCTGTCCTGTTTGCCAGATTTCAATAGTGACTGAAAAAATCCATAAAAGTATCTACTTCTTCATTGGTGTAAACCAAGCTCTGTATAAACGTGATCTGTCTTTCTCTCATTCCCGAAGTTGAAAGAGTGGCAGTGCTATGAATTAGCAATGACAGCATTTTATTGTTGAACTGGTTCAGTCTTTAGGGACACCTGTCTTATTTTCAGAGATATTGCTGAAAGAAACAAGTCATCCTACCAAAGTTTGTTGCTGAATGTTATTTCCTTGCATTCCAGCATCAATAAGGTATGTCTTTTTAGCAATGTTCTAGCCCTGTACTAAACCTTTCAGTTACTAAAGTGTTTCAGCCCCATCAGGTTCATTACCTACCCAGGTCTATTTCATTCTGGACTGGGATTATATGAGTATTATGAGGAAGACCAGCACTTGCTGCCTATCCCTTATTGTCCTTTAATTGTGGGGCTTGCACAGCCATTTCAGAGGGTAGTTAAGAGTCAACCATGTTACTGTGAGTCTGGAGTCACATGTGGGTCCAGATCAGGTAAGGATGGCAGATCTTGTTTTCCAAAAGTCATTCAGAAACCAGATGGGTTTTCTCAATAGTTGATGACAGCTACCATTGACTAGGTTCTCGAAGTTCCAGATTTATGAACGGATCCAGTGATTGTTCTTCAGAACTGAAGGCTACGGAATTTAAATCCAAGTGTTGGGACTTGACCTATCAGTGCATTAGTATTGGCCTCTGGATGACTAATCTAGTCATGTTGCCACTGTACTACCATCTCCAGCTGTTCAATTGCAGCAAGACTCCTTTGATGGCTCCTTGCAAACCCACCATAAGGTTAACAAATGTATAAGGACACCAACCACACATAATGCCCATCCCCATGCAAGTTAATGGGCTTCCACATGGTGTTGTGTAGATCACAGAAGGAGGCCATTCAGTCCCATACCTTAAGTATATGCCCCCGGTCTTTGATCCACACCCCCATCAAGAGGGACTGTTTCTTCCTGTCTAAGCCCCTCATTATTTTATACATCTCTGTCATATCTCCTCTGCTGTAAGGAAAACAACCCCAGTCTGTCCAAAAAATGAAGTTGCTGGAAAAGCTCAGCAGGTCTGGCAGCATCTGTGGAGAGAAATCAGTTATCATTTTGGTTTGAGTGATCCTTCCTCAGATCCTTCCCCAGTCTGTTCAATCTCTCTTCATAACTGAAACTCTCCAGCCCAGGCAACATCCTGGTAAATCTCCCCTGCACTCTCTCCAGTGCTATCCCATCCCACCTATGATGTGGATTCCAGAACTGCGCACAGTACTCTCGCTGTGGCCTAACCAGCGTTTTATACAGTTCCAGGGCTGATTCTCAGGGCTTCCCAGAGTCCTGCTGTTCATTAGTATTCCCCCGCCTTGTTTATCCTGCCCAAGTGCTTCATGACAATTACTGAGACACTTGCCTTGACGATTAGATGCAGTGTATTGCCCGATGGTACTTGGTAACATTGACTAATTTGGCATAATCATTACGACCAATAGGAACCAGAGAGGAGCCATCTTACCATGTCAGGGTCTAGTGCTAGATTGCTTGATTTGCCCACCGAAGACTGAGTGACATCAACAGATAGGATGGAGCCCAATGCAATCTCCAACACTAAGCCTTTTCAAAACTCTCACCTTATACAGCAATGGTGTTTGATAATATTTCAGTTCCTGTCCTTGCCGGTGATGGAGATGATGCAGGAGGTAGTGTATGGATATATGCTTGAGGAGCTGCAGCCCATAGTTGATTTAATACTGCTACAGTGTGCTGCTGGTGGGAGATGCTGGATTTGGGGAGCACGTGCTGTGTTCAGATGCAGGAGCTGAAAAATCATTGTATTGCAGGGAGCAAACATGCCATACACAAACAACACTCCCTTTAAAATTCAAAGCCTGCTGTTGGACTCCTGTAGTACAATGAATTGGCCAAGCAAACACAGCAAATAGAAATGAGAGGGGACCTTGGTCAAAGGAGCACTGATCAAGTAAAACTTGAAAGGGTTTGGAAAAGATTTAAATTCGATTCCCTACAGTGTGGAAACAGGCCCTTCGGCCCAACCAGTCCACACCGACCCTCCAAAGAGGAAACTACCCAGACCAATTTCCCTCTGACTAATGCACCTAGCACTATGGGCAATTTAGCATGGTTTAGATCAGAGTGGTGCTGGAAAAGCACAGCAGGTCAGGCAGTATCCAAGGAGCAGGAAAATCGATGTTTTGGGCAAAAGCCCTTCATCAGGAAAATTCACCTGACCTGCACATCTTTGGACTGTGGGAGGAAACCCATGCAGCCAAGGGGGGAATGTGCAAACTCTACACTGACAGTCACTCGAGGCTGGAATTGAACCTGGGATCCTGATGCTGTGATGCAGCAGTGCCAACCACTGAGCCATCTTGCCACCCCAAGGATGTTGGAGGGTTTGAGCTATGGGAAGAAGTTGAATAGGCTGCTGTTGTTTTCCCTGGAGCGGTGGAGGCTGAGGTGTGACCTTATAGGGGTTTATAAAATCATGAGGGGTATGTTATAGGGTGAAGAGCCAGGGTCTTTTTCTGAGGGTAGGGGAGTCCATAACTAGAAGGCATAGGTTTAGGGTGAGAGGGGAAAGATTTAAAAAGGACATAAAGGGCAACTGTTTCACACAGAGGGTGGTGCGTGTATGGACTGAGCTGCCAGAGGAAGTGGCGGAGGCTGTGATGTGGAGGTACTGGCGTTGGACTGGGGTGGACAAAGTCAGACTGAGGCGGTTAATGTCTCAGCGGCAGTTGGAAAGTCAGAGGTCACTCAACGCCAGGTAATAATCTAACAAGTTTATTTGAAATCACAAACTTTTGAAACGCAGCTCCTTCATCCTGATGCTTGTGATTTCAAATAAACCTGTTGGACTATTACCTGGTGTCATGTGACTTCTGTCGTGGTGGAGGCTGGTACAATTACAACATTTAAAAGGCATCTGGGTGGGTACGTGAATAGAAAGGGTTTAGAGGGATATGGGCCAAATGCTGGCAAATGGGACTAAATCAGTTTGGTATATCTGGATGAGTTGGACCCAAGGCTCTGATTCCGTGCTGGATGACTCGATGACTATGACTGTTGTGTCCTGAATGGGCCTTCTTTATGCCAGCACAGCAGAAGCAATTCTTAGCATTCCACTGCTTCCCCCTGACATTCCCACGTCATCCTCGGCAGTGTTCAAATTGTATCATGTCAGGAATCTCTGAGAGTATAAAGGGTTACACAGCCATCGAGTTGGCAAATGAGTTCAAATCCCACTCTGATGAACTGCGAATTGAATAAATCTAGCCACTTGTGGTTCAGTCCCAGGAAAATGAGCTGATCCTGTGTGCACGAGCCTGCTGGCATTGACTTTGAGTCGCCTGGGGATTTCCAACAGCTGCAGACTGGACTGCAGAGAGACAGATTTGAGCTGGCTGGGGAGGCTATAGTGAATAGGGAGGAGAAAATATAATGTGATTTTAATTCTTGCACCAGCAGAAATCCGGGGTTAATGGTCTTGGTTTGGATCTGCACAGATTTGAATTTTACTGACGTCTTTGGGAGAATTTTTTTCTTAGTGGAAAAACTAATTTCCCCTTTGCTGTGTTTCAGCTGTTTGATAGCTCCAAAGGATAGCATCGTATGGTCCTGCCAATAATGGTGTGACGTTGCCATTGTACTGTCATGGTGATGAAGAAAATAATGCTTCCTCACCCGTTCCTTGGCAAGGCTTGCAAAGGTTTGTTGAGTGGTCACATGACGCATTGTCAGCACTGCAAGATTCTTAAAGAGATGCTAATTTTCTTCCTCTGCCATCCCGCATGTGTGGAGTGGTGAATCCTGCTGAGCTGACAAAGCTTTGATCAAGATGCTGCATTGTTTGCTGTTTTCTATGTCGGCCGAGTCCGGGGTCAGCATTTCAGCAGCTGTTGGAAAACAAACAGGGGGTCTTCATTTCTGCAGCAGGTCTGTTGCAGTGACTGAGAAAGAGAGAACAGGGCCTCCAGACCAAACAAAAACAGAAACTGCTGGAAAACCTCAGCAGGCCTGGCAGCATCCATGGAGAGAAATCCGAGTTAACCTTTCGAGTCCGGTGACCCTTCCTCAGAAAGTGCAAACCCCATAGCGGGGTCTCTCTGAACTGAGAAGGAGGGGAAACTCTTCGCAAGTTCCATCCTCCTTTAACTTGGCTCTTAAATAAAAGCAAAATACTGCATATGCTGGAAATCTGAAACAAAATGGTGAGTGCTGGAGAAATCCAGCAAGTCTGTCAGCATTTGTGGAGAGAAAATGAGTTAACGCTTTGAGACCAATATGACTGTTCTTCCGTGAGAGAAAGTGAGGACTGCAGATGCTGGAGAAACATGAGTCGAAAAGTGTGGCGCTGGAAAAGCGCAGCCGGTCAGGCAGCAGCTGAGGAGCAGGAGAGTCTAAGTTTCAGGCAGAAGCCCTTCATCAGGGATGTGTGTGGGGGTGAGGGGAAGGGGGCTGAGAGATAAGTAGGTGGGTGGGAGTGGGGCTGGGGATGAGGTCACCTTCTCAGCGACCTCCGCACATCCCCTTCCTATTTATCTCTCAGTCCCCTTCCCCTCTCCTCCCCCGTCCGCACCCCCCAACATTCCTGATGAAGGGCTTCTGCACGAAACGTCAACTGTTCTGTTCCTTGGATGCTGCCTGACCTGCTGTCCTTTTCTTTAGAGTTAGTTTATCAAGTTAAGAAGACTATGGTATAGTGACCATCTTGTTGGTATTGTAACCCAGAGGCTCAGGATAACGCTTTGGTGACGCTGGTTCAATTCACATGATTTCATTTCAATTCTTATGTGAATTTGGAATCTAAAGCTTATCTGTAATAGTGACCATGAACCTGTTATCTGGTTCACTAATGCCCTTTAGGGAAGGAAGTCTTCTGACCTTACTCAGCCTGGGCCATGTGTGAGACCACATCCATTGCAATGTAGTTGAATCAATGAATCCCTACAGTGTGGATGCAGGTTTTTGGCCCATCAAGGCCACACTGATCCTCCAAAGAGCTTCCCACCCAGACCCAACTCCATAACCCTGCATTTCCCATGGCTGATCCACCTAGCCTGTGCATCCCCTGATACTACGGCCAATCCACCTAACTACACACCTCTGGACTGTGGGAGGAAACCGGAGCACCCAGAGGAAACCCACACTGACACAGGGAGAATGTGAAAACTCCACACAGACAGTCACCTGAGGCTGGAATCGAACCCAAGTCCTTGGTGCTGTGAGGCAGCAGTGCTAACCACTGAGCCACCCTTTGGAATGACCAAGTGATCAATGAATTCAAGAGCAGTTAGGGATGGTCAATAAATGTTATCTTGCTCTGAAAAGAATAAACTAGAAAAGTCCATGTGTCAGGTGATAACTGAGTCGGAATACTCAGTGATGGCCGTGATAACTGAGCAAGTCGATGAAGATGGCTGAATGTGGTGGAATTTTGCACCAAGAGTCAGGTAGATTTTAATCTGGAAAGAGATGTGTTTGGTCCAGTTGTTCTTCTGCCTTTCACAGCCTTCCCATCCTGAGAGCACTGACTTTTTTCAGCATCTCTTAGAACATTTACAACAATGTGATTATAGCCTATCCACCAGGAACTGAGTGAGGGAAGGGAAGAGTCAGAAATGGACAATGTGAGAGTGAGGAGAGGGTGAAATCTGGAAGCAGATTTGATGCTATTTTCCAGTTCAGGGCAGAGAGGAGGAAACCACCCTGATTTAATGGGAAAGGACATGAAGGGAAGGCCTGAGCAGGTTTGGAGGGAAGAATGTTCCCCAGATCCCCTGAATCCTGATAGGGTTCCATATCCCTTAATATCTTTGCTTAACAAAAATATATCACCGATTTAAAATTAACAACTGATCCAGCATCCATTACCGTTTGTGGAAGAGAGTTCCAAATCTCTCCCACCCTTTGTGTGTGTGGAAGTGCTTCCTAACATCTCTCCTGAATGCTCTGGCACAGATTTAATGTAAGTAGTGAAGGAACAAAAAAGTGGTCTGAGAAAGAGAGGCATTTTCTGACAGTGGGTGGTTAATGATTTGCGATCAGGGCGACCAGGGAAGGAGTGTCTGGACCATGGTTCAATCTGACCTTGGCTTGGTTTGTCTAAACCTTCTCAATGCTGGTTTAATTGGTCATCCCTGACAGCTTTACTTTGCAAACAATCTGGATGTAGGCATGCGGGTTGTTCTGCTATAACGCATGTTGCATCAGCACAAATTGGCACAACGCGATTGATGAATTGTGGGTGTTGTTTGGATAATGCGAACTTTCTACTGAACGGGTATAGCAATTTTCTCTTAGCGGTCATCAACAGTGTAATTTTCTGGAGCAGCTTTCCAGAGGCTGATTTCCTATAGCATGACATTGCAGAGGAACAAAGCTGTCATGTTATAACAGAACGACCTGTAGTAAAGTAATTCCAACTTTTTCTGCACATTCCTACAATCTGGTATGGAGAGTTGCTCCTCTTTCTCTATCCAAGTCACTTTTCCTTATTGTCATCATCAGTTATATTGCCAACTAATTGACATTTAATCCCTTAGTACAGTTGAGGGCTAGAATATATCTTGAGGGTTTAGTTCAAGGCTGGTTACATTGAAGCATTCCAATGTGCATTAGACTGGAAAATAGTATGTTTAGGGTTACAGGGAGAAGACCAGAGAGTAGCATGAGGTGAGTTGGCCACCTTCACACTGAGGTAACTCTGAATGATTCATCCCAGGAAGGACACAAGTGGATCTTTTCTGAATTCATCAGAGTGTGTAGATTCGAGTGGGGAGTCTTGGCTTGACACAGAGGGTTCAGATCAGTCCAAAGTTGTACTTTATTAAATAAAACTAAATACAAAGGCCACTAAGGTTGGCGTCAAAATATTTTAGGTCTGATGGCTTGGAATAACAAACTTGTCCTGTACCTTAAAAAAACAAACTAGCCATACATTGGTTCCTAATGTATTCCCCTCAAATGCATTTCTGTTCAGCATGGTGTATCTTGATTCATCACTAAGGGTGTCAGTCCTGGCTCAGTGAAGATAAAGTCACCATGGTCCCACTGTCCCGTTACAGAGAGAGAAGACTGATGTTGAGTTTAACCTGAGGGTCATCGCACCTCAAGCAAGGAGCGAGGCTGAGGAGGTAAAGCCTTCGCGGTAACCTCAGCCAGTCCAGGAATTGAGCCTATACTGCTGGCATCACTAGGTATTCCGAACCAGCTATCCACCGTCGATAAAGTGTGGAGTTGGAACAAGCACAGCAGGTCAAGCAGCATCAGAAGAGCAGGAGAGTCCGTGTTTTAGGGTAGGATTCCTCATCAATCCTGATACCCGAAACGTCGACTCTCCTGCTCATCTGATGCTGCCTGACCTGTTGTGTTTTTTCTAGCTCCACATTTTATAGAGTCTGACTTTCCAGCATCTGCAGTCCTCACTATCTCCAAACCAGCTATCCAGCCAATTGAGCCACCTGGCCACCATCTCCACGCCATAAGGTTCTGAATTTGAATCCTAATTTAGAGCCTTCGGTGCAAAATTCAAACCTGACATTGCACCACCGAGGGAGGGCTGCATTGTTGGAGGTGCTGCCTTTCAGTGAGACATTATAAGTGAGCACTACGCCCAGCATTGGTGAATATAAAATATCCCCTGGTGCTATTTCAAAGAAAACAGGAGAAAGGGACTGGAGGGTGGGCAGGCGTCTGCTAATCTCATAGAAACCTATAAAATTCTAACAAGATTAGACAGGGTTAACGTAGCAAGGATGCTTCCAATAACCAGGGAGTCCAGAACCAAGGTCATATCTGAAGGAGTTAAAAATCACATAACACCAGATTATAGTCCAACTTCCAAATAAACCTGTTGGACTGTAACCTGGTGTTGTGTGATTTTTAACTTTGTCCACTCCAGTCTAACACCGGCACCTCCACATCCTGACATCTGAAGGATATGGGGGTAGGCCTTTTAGGACTGAGCTGAGGAGAGATTGTTTTCACCCAGAGAGTGGGGAGCCTGTGGAATTCTCTGCCACAGAAAGAGATTGAGACCAAACCATTGAATGTTTTCAAGAAGGAGTTAGATATAGTTCTTAGGTTGAAAGAGATCAAAAAGTACGGGGAGAAAATGTGAACATGGAACTGAGTTGGATGATCAGCCGTGATCATATTGGATAGTGGAGACAAAAACTACAGATGCTAGAATCCAAAATAGACAAGCAGGAGGTGTTCATCCAGTCTCCTGCCATTTTAAATGGTGGAGCGGGCTTGAAGGGCCAAATGGCCTACTCCTATTTTCGATGTTTCTGGGTTTCTATGAGTTCTCCCTGATGTCCTGGGATCAATATTTGTCCCTCATTCAAAAGCAGTAAACACATCCAGTAACTTAGTTACAACTATCTATTCTAACCCCATTTTCCAACACTTGGTACATAGCCTGGAATGTCTTGGCTTGGCAAGCGCACATTTCAATACTTGTTAAACACAACAGGTCAGGCAGCATCAGATGAGCAGGAGGATCTCTGCCTCCTCCATCCTTACAGGCAGTGAGTTACAGATTCCCACCACTGTTCTTGCCTCTTTATATATCTAAAAAAAATCTCTAGCAATTGTCTTTTATGTTACCAGCTAATTTACTGTCATATTTCATCTCTTCCCTCTTATTGCTTTTGTAGTTATCCTCTACTGGTTTTTAAAGGCTTTCCACTAATCATCACCACATTGTATGGTTTTTCTTTTGCATTTATGCTGTCCCCTGGCTTCCCTTGTCAGCTATAGTTGCCTCCTCCTCTCCTGAGTATGTTTCTTCTTCCTTGAGATGAATTTCTGCTGTACCTCCTGAATTACCCCCAGAACCTCCTGCCGTTGCTGTTCCACTGTCTTCCCTGTGAGACTCCCCTTCCAATCAACTCTGGCCAGCTCCACCCCCATGTCTCTGTAGTCACTTTTTGTCAATTGTAATACCATTACATCTGATTCCAACTTCTCCCTTTCAAACTGCAGGATGAATTCTATCACATTATGGTCACTGCCCCCAAAGGGCTTCCTTCACCTTAAGTTCCTTAATCAAGTCAGCCTCATTACACATCACCAAATCCACCAAAGCCTTGCTCTGAAATAGGGTTGCTGGGCTCAGAACATTAACTTTGTGGTGGCATGGTGGCTCAGTGATTAGCACTGCTCCTTTCTAGCACCAGGAACCTAGGTTCGATTACACCCTCAGGTGACTGTGTGGAACTGGCACATTCTTCCTGCGTTTGTGTGGGTTTCCTCCCACAGATATGCAGGTTAGGGTGGCTTGGTCATGCTAAATTGCTCATAGTGTCCAGAAATGTGCAGGCTAGGTAGACTAGCCATGGGAAATGCAGGGTTACAGGGGTAGGGTGGGATGCCCTTCAGAAGGTGAGCGTGGTCTTGATGAGCTGAATGGCCTGTCTCTACACTGCAGATCTCCCCACAGATCTGCTGAATTTCTCCCGCAGTTTCTGTTTTTGACCCCGGTAACTGTCTCTGTTGTAAGCTCTCTAGTGTAATCACATCTCTCCTACAATGCGGATGCCAGAACTGAACACAGTACTGTAGCTGTAGCCTTATCAGCGTTTTATACAGCTTTAGCATATCCTCTCTGCTTTTAAACTCCATGCCTCAGCTAATCTGAATTTGTTTGCTGCTTTTCACGACTTCAAAATGATGTAGTGTACCGTTATTGTTATAATGTAATGCCCTTTCTGCACAGCAGGCTCCCACAGACAGCAATATGATAATGGCTAAGTAAAATGCTTCAGTGATGATGGTTGAGGTATAGGTGTTAGTCTTGGACTAAAGGGGGTGAAATTAGAATCTTTTATGTGCCCCACCCCCCATTAACTTCTGGGGAAATAAATGGCCTTGATAAGCTTGTGTATGAGCAATTCTAAACAAAACTACAGCCCAACAAGACTGCATTGCTGTCAGGAGAGGTTTGGATATGAGAAGAAATCTGGTACAGAAAAACTGATGAGATGGATCCCCTGACTTGGATCATGTTCCAACATGACATCCCTTGACATCAACTTTCGACTGAGTGTGGCATCAAGGAGTCCTAGCAAAACTGGAATCAGTGTGTATCAGGGGCAAACTCTCTGCTGGTTGGAGTCATACCCGACACACAGGAAAAAAGCTGTGGTTGTTGGAGATCAGTCATGATGGCACAATGTTCAGCACTATTTGTGACTCCTGGGGTTATCGAGTCTCACAGCACAGCAACAGACCCTTCGCTCCAACCAATCCATGCTGAACATAGTCTCAAACAAAACTAGTCCCACCTGCCTGCTCCTGGCCCATATCCCTCCAAACCTTTCCTATCCATGTACCTATCCAAATATATTTTAAATGTTGTAATGGTATTCACATCCACCACTTCCTCTGGACGTTCATTCCACACACTGGGGCCACCCTCGCATTTAAAAAAAAAATTGCCCCTCATGTCTTAAAATCACTCTCCTTAAATATTTGCCCCCTAGACCTGAAATCCCCAATCCTAGAGATACCCCTCATGATTTTATAAATTTCTATCAGGTTGCCTCTCAACCTCCTACCGTACAGTGAAAAATGTCCCAGCCTATCCCACCTTCTTCACTATCCTATCTACCTGAGACTCCACTTACAAAGAACTATGAACTTGCACTCCAAGGTCTCTTTGTTCAGCAACACTCCCTAGGACCTTACCATTAAGTGTATAAGTCCTGCTAAGATTTGCTTTCCCAAAATGCAGCACCTTGTATTTATCAAAATTAAACTCCATCTGCCACTCCTCAGCCCATTGGCCCATCTGGTCAAGATCTCATTGTAATCTGAGGTAACCTTCTTCACTGTCCACTACACCTCCAATTTTGATGTCATCTGCAAACTTACTAACCATACCTCCTATGTTCATATCCAAATCATATTTATATAAATGACGAAAAGTAGTGGACCCAGTACCGATCCTTGTGGCACTCCACTGGTCACAGGCCTCCAGTCTGAAAAATAACCCTCCACCACTACCCTCTGTCTTCTACCTTTGAGCCAGCTCTGTATCCAAATGGCTAGTCCTCCCTGTATTCCGTGAGATCTAACCTTGCTAATCAGTCTCTCATCCAGCCTTTCTTTACAACCTAAACCTTTCATACCCAGCAACATCCCAGTAAATCTCTTCTGAACATCTCAAGGTTAATAATATCCTTTCTGTAGCTGGGTGATCAGAACTGGACACATTATTCCAGATGAGGCCTCACCAATGTGCAGAACAACCTCAACATTGCTTCCCAACTCCGATACTCAAAGGACTAAGCAATGAAGGCAAGCATGAAAACATCTTTTTACATGGTGTCGACGTGTGACACAAACTTCAAAGCATTAAGTACCTGAACCCCTAGGTCCCTCTGTTCTGCAACATTACCCAGGCCCTACCCTTGTTTATTTTACTAAAATGCAATACCTTGCATTTATTCAGCTTGAACTCCATCTGCCATTTTTCAGCCCAGTGACTTCTTTACCTGTCTACTTTGCCATCAATCTTAGTGTCGTCTGAAAACTTACTAACTATGCCTTCTATATTCTCATCTAAATCATTTCTACAAATGACAAACAAAAGAGGACCCAGAACCGATCCCTGTGGAACTCCGCTGGTCATAGGCCTCTAGTCTGAAAAGCAACCCTCCATCAACACACTCTGTCACCTGCCATTAAACTCTTCAGATCCTGAAGCAGTCCATGTTCAAATGCAGCAAGATCTGAACGATATCCAGGCTTGGGCTGACAAGTGGAAAGTAACATTATTGTCACACAAATGTCAAACAATAGCCACCTCCAGAAAGAGACAATCTAACCAATCCCCTTCCAATCAATGGCATTACCACCACTGAATCACCCACTATCAACATCCATGGGGTTATCATTGACCAGAAGCTCCGTGGACTCACCAGATAAACACATTGGCGACAAGAGTAGGTGGGAGGCTTGGAGTACTTTAGCAAGTAACTCATCTCCTGCCTCCCCAAAGCCTGTCCACCATCTACAAGGTACAAGTCAGGAGTGTGATGGAATATTCCCCACTTGCCTGGATGGGTGCAGCTCCAAAAACACTCAAGAAGCTTGACACCATCCAGGACAAAGCAGCCTGCCTGATAGGCACCACATCCACAAGCATCCACTACCTCCACCACCGATGCTGAGTAGCAGAAGTGTGTACTATCTACAAGATGCACTGCAGAAATTCACCAACGTTTCACAGACAGCACCTTCCAAACCCACAGCCACCAAGAAGGACATGGGCAACAGAGCACCATCCCCTGCAAATTCCCATCCAAACCACTCATCATCCTGACTTAGAATATATCACTGTTTTTTCACTGTTGGGACTGCAGTAGTTCAAGAAGACAGTTTACTGTCACCTTCTCAAGAGCAACTAGAATCATAGAGATATACAGCACGGAAACAGACCTTTCGTTCCAACTCATCCATGCTGACCAGATATCCTAAATGAATCTAGTCCCATTTGCCAGCACTTGGCCATATCCCTCTAAACCCTTCGTATTAATATACCCATCCAGATGCCTTTTAAATGCCACAACTGTACCAGCCTCTACCACTTCCTCTGGCAGCTCATTCCATACACGTACCACCCTCTGTCTGAAAAAGTTGCCCCTTAGGTCCCTTTTAAACCTTTCCCCTCTCACCCTAAACCTATGCCCTCTAGTTCTGGACTCCCCCACCCCAGGGAAAATACTTTATCTATTTACCCTGTCCATGCCCCTCATGATTTTATAAACTTCTAGAAGGTCACCCCTCAGCCTCTGACACCTCAGGGAAAACAGCCCCAGCCTGTTCAGCCTCTCCCTATAGCTCAAACCCTCCAAACCTGGCAACATCCTGTGGGACGGGCAATAAATGCTGGCCTACCCAATGATACCCAAATCCCATAAATAAATGTTAACAGATTGCTGTTTGTGGGATCTTGCTGTACCAACGTTGGCTTCTGAATTTACACCGGGAAACAAGGATTAGATTGGTTATAAAACACTCTGCAATGTCCAGTGGTTGTGAGAAGTGCTATATAAATGCAAATCTTTTTAAATAAATTGTTGAAGGAGCCCAGAGTAGCATGCAACATTCTTTACTTCCTCAGGGAATTTACACGGACTGCCATTGTGCAGCTTTAAATTGGGCTGTGTGCAAATGAATGTGCATCACTAAAACCATATTTAATTAAACCAGGGATGAGTGCTGGCCCTATGCCTCTTCCTCTTTATGAAGATTCCATGACTGTTTACCGAACAGCAGCTGGGATGATGTTGTATCTGTGTTTGCTGGCAAATTTCTCTCCTGAAAGAATTACCTGAAACACTGTTATCAGTAATTAATGAAGTTACCCGGACTGATTTTGGAGTATTTATAGCCTGAGAATTTTTACGATGCGTCAGGGACTGTACCTTCTCTGTCAGGAGCTGAGATAAATGCAGCTGGGTTGATGATGCCTTTGCGGTGGTATTTACAAAGATAAATTGGTGCTGCGTCTAATTGCCATTCTGAGATTCATGTGGCTGAGGGAGTATTCATAAAAGCTACATGTGATGAAAAAAAAATTCCTCCTGTTCCTCACTGGTGTGTTTTCAGAGGCTGTTCTTCCATTTATCAGAAGATTTTCATTTTGTTGGTGTGGGATCAGTCAAATTTAAGTGAACAACACTCCACTCCTCCATCCACTTGTCATTTTGGCTTTCTGGGCAATGGCAGGTGAGCAGGCTTCTAGGTTTTGCTGGCACAGTGCCAGATTTTCATTTCAATGACCCACTCTCTTGACCATTTCCATCAATAGTCAGTTGTTGATCCAGAATTTGAGTACCGCTAAAGGAAACATATCTGTTGTCAAAGTATTTTGTCTCACGCTCATCAGGACGTCTTCAAGGGGAGGCAATGGTGTAGTTGTGATGTCATTGGAGTAGATATCCAGAAACCCATTCAATTTTCTGTCGGTTCAAATCCTACCATAACAGGTTGATCTGAAATCAATAAAGGTGGTGGCTCAGTGGTTAGCACTGCTGCCTCACAGTGCCAGGGACCCAGGTTCGATTCCAGCCTCGGGCGACTGTCTGTGTGGAGTTTGTACGTTCTCCCCTGTGTCTAGGTGGGTTTCCTCCAGGTGCTCTGGTTTCCTCTCACAGTCCAAAGATGTGCAGGTTAAGTGGGTTAGCCATGGAAAATTGCTCATGGTGTTCAGGGATGTATAGATTAGGTGCATTAGTCATGGGAAATGTAGGGATAGGGGATGGGTTTGGGTAGGATGCTCTTTTGAGGGTTGGCGTTAGGTGGAATGGCTTATTTCCAAGCTGAAGGGAAACTGTGAGAGACCTATCCCAAGGCAACCATGAAACTGTTGTTGATCATGGTTAAAAACTCATGTGGTTCACTGATGCCCTTTAAGGTAGGAAATCTGCCACCCTTACCTGGTCTGGCCTACATGTGACTCCAGACACACCGCAACGGGGTTAACTCTTAATTGCCTTCTGGCAAAAGTGCTGCCTTAGCAGGTGACACCTACATCCTGTGAAAAATAAATAAAAGGACAGATGCAAAAGAGATGACACTTTACCAGATGAGAAAAAGGCTACTGATTAGTTGGCAAGTTGACCCTGGTTGGATGAGGCGTTGTTATTTGTAATAGGATCTATTATTTCCCCAAAACAGACTCAATATCTGGATGTTCTTCTTATGTTTGCATCCTATCCCTGACCAATGTTCCCTTCAATGTTCCACACATGTCCATCCCAGCATGCATTTCTGGTCCTGGAAGCCACCACCGCACTTGCCCTCAGTCCAGCTGGAGGGAAAATGAGAGGGAACGTTGGTTCTGACTTGTACCTTGTTCACCAGCACACAACAGGAGTGTGATGGAACACTCCCCACCTGCCTGGGTGGTGCAGCTCCAGCAACACTGAAGAAGCTGAAAACTGTCCAGAACAAAGCAGCCTACTTGATAGGCACCACATCCATAAACATTCACTCCCTCCACCATCGACACTCAGTAGCAGCAGTGTGTATCACCACTTCCATTTAGAAGGACAAGGGCAGCAGATAGGACTATCACCTTCTGCACATTTCTCCCCAAGCCAGTCACCATTCTGACTTGGAAATTTATCGCTGTTCCATCACTGTTGCTGGGTTAAAATCCTGGAACTCCCTTCCCTAACTGCAGCAGTTCAAGAAGGCAGCTCACCACCACCTTCTCAAGGGCAATTAGGCGTAGACAGTAAATGCTGGCCCAACCAGTGACACCTGAGTCCCATGAATGAAGTAAAATTGACATTTAAGGTGCTGTATAGTTTCCTGATTAGCTGAAGTGTGGTGCTGGAAAAGCACAGCCGGTCAGGCAGATAAATCCTGCTCCTCGGATACTGTCTGACCTGCTGTGCTTTTCCAGCACCACACTTTTTGACTCTGATCTCCAGCATCTGTAGTCCTCACTTTCTCCTAATTAGCTGATTAGCCTATTGGTACAGGCATGTGCAAAGTGAGAAGGTCCAAGATTGGATGTGTGGTTAGTGCTGTGCATTAGCTGGAATTAACCTTGATGTTCTTGGGTTGAGAAATGGGACTATCAGTCAGGATTCCCAATCCTGATCACCAGTGCTTTACCATGTGCTGGGAAGGTGTGAATGCCAATTAAAAAATGATGGAGCTTGGCTCTGGCTTTAATGACCCTCCGCCATCTCTGTCCCTACCGACATTCTGCAAGAAGCTCAGACGTGAAAAATGGCCAGCTCCGTGACCTTGCAGAATAAGTCCACGTCCCTGATTCCTGTAAAGGAAGGCAGAAATTTGCAAACCAAAACCAAAATAATTTTGAGAAAGATGTTACAACTCTCTGATCAAATGCACATTTGCACTCCAGTTTGTTAAAGTCACACCAATACAATCCCCGTGACCTGTTCAGCTTTCCAATTTATACTTGTCTGAACCTATTATCCTGAGAACGAGGACAGAGGGTGCACATTGGCAATTGGTATACTGGTCGCCCGATTGTCAGTCAGTTTGTGTAGACCATGTATTGGACTTCTGCCCACAGCAGCTGACTCAACAGGAGCTCGTCAGTCCTTTATCTTCTGTCAATTAAATTTTTTAATGAACTAATTAGCGTAGGGTCACTTCTGAAATGGGCTTTTCAAATTCTTCCACAGATCTTGAGTAGTCCTGCTCTCTTTCAAACGTGCAGGACTTGATACATAACATAAAGGTGGGGAGGGGAGGGTAACGCATTTGTTAAACGGATCAACAACTTGAGGCAAAGTTTGGATACACAGTTAAACAGAGAAACTCCAAGGTTACTGTCTCTATGTCTCTGCATTGGCTGTGGGAAAGCAGCATCTTATTTTTATCTAATGCCGTTGACCATCCAATAGCTTTGAATGGGGCAAAGGTGTGAAAGTTGTGCAGCAGAAGCTCAGGACTGCTCTGAAGTGAGGCAAAGAGCCTGTCTTGACAAAATAACGCAAAGTACTGAGGATGCTCGGGATCAGAAACAAATGCACAAATTGTTGAATAAACTCAGCAGGTCTAGCAGCATCGGTGGAAAGAAATCAGAGTTAATGTTTTCCATCCCCATGACCTGTCCTACCTGCCTATCTTCCTTTCCACCTATCCGCTCCACCCTCCTCTCTGACCTATCACCTTCATCCCCACCCCCATTTTCCCATTGTACTATTTGCTCCCTTCCCCCACCCTCCTCTCTGACCTATCACCTCCATCCCCACCCCCATTCACTTATTGTACTCTATGCTACTTTCTCCCCACCCCCACCCCCCTCTCATTTATCTCTCCACCCTGCAGCCACCCAGCCTCTATTCCTGATGAAGGGCTTTTGCCTGAAACATTGATTTTCCTGCTCGAATGCTGCCTGACCTGCTTTGCTTTTCCAGCATCACTCTAATCTAGACTCTGGTTTCCAGCATCTGCAGTCCTTGTTTTTACCTTAATATTTTCAGGTCCAGTGACCCTTCTTCAGAAGTAGAGAAGTCTTGTGGCAACTCTACAGACATAGGTGAGATCACATTTGGATTACAGTGCACAGTTTTGACCTCCTTACTAAAGGAGGGATTGATTTAGAATTAGCTTTATTGTCTCATGTACTCACATGAGTACAGCTGTAATGATGCTGCTCCTTTAACAAGGTTATGTTGTCCTTGGCTATTTTTTTCAGAGAGGTTGAAAAAGCAGCGGTTTGACAGGTTTAGGTTTGAAGGGTTTTAGGGCCAATTTGATTATAGCTAACAGATACTGCCTCAGACAAAAGGCTTTCAAGTTAAAAAAAAAACACTTGCACAATGAAAGGGGAGTGGCCAGTTCTCCCAGTTCAGCTTTTCTCTGGTTTGGTTTGGTTTGGTTTTTGCAGACAGGCAGTGGTGAAGCTGGTCCTCCCTCTCTCTGACATCTCTCATGTTTGATATTTTTTCCTTTTTTTGCCAAGGGGTATTTATGGGGATTGTTGCAGGAATTTGGAACAGCATCATTAAGTTGGGATAGTCTGTCGAGTTTTCAGCTCGGTTAAGTTATTCTGTATTCTGTTCTGTATCGTTTGTGTTTCATTTGGTAATCGTGCAAATAAATTCTGTTTTGTTTAAAACTCAGTGGTTGGGTCAGCTGCATCCCTCCTGGAATATCTGTGTTACACCTGCTTAAAACAACTAGAAAGGTTAGGGTCCAGACTACTTTCTTGAAATGTTTGAGGGGGTCTGGCCTGGTCCATAACAAATTGAGAAGTGTACAAGTCATTGCTTATGATGCCATCTTAGTAATAAGGTCCCTAGGTACAACACTTTAACTCCCCCTCCCACTCTCCCAAGGACATGTAGGTTCTGGGCACCTCGTCCAGTGCCAAACCCTAGCTACCTGATGCCTGGAGGAAGAACGCCTCATCTTCTGCCTTGGGACTCTTCGGCCACACGGGATCAATGTGGATTTCACCAGTTCCCTCATCTCTGCGCCCCCCTCCCCCACCGTATCCCAGATCCAACCTTTCCACTTGGCACCACCTTCTTGAACTGTCCCACCTGTCCGTTTTCCTTCTCACCTATCCACCCCACCCTCCTCTCCAACCTATCACCATTATCCCCACCTCCATCTACCTATCGTGGACTCAGCTACCTCCCCCTACCCCTCCCCCCCAGCCCCACCTCCATCCCATTTATCTCTCAGATCCACAAAGGACTGATGAAGGCCTTATGCCTGAAACGCTGATTCTCCTGCTCCTCGGATGCTGCCTGACCTGCTGTGCTTTTCCAGCACCGCACTCTCGACCGTTTCTACAGTCACATTTCTGAGAAAAATAGAGAAGTAAAAAGTCCAGCATTGTATATTTTAGGAATAAATTATAAAATGGAGAATTGTAGAATAGAGTCACATTGGAAGCAGTTCAGTGAAGGTTCGCTAGGCTGGTTCTAGAGGGAAGGGTTTTCTATGAGCCAAGGTTGAGTAAGTTGGGCCTCTCCTCACTGCAGTATCAAATAGGAAAGAGTAATCTTATTGAGACATTCTGAGAGGGTGTTGGAGGGTGGGTAAGTGGGGAACAGAGCAGACAAGAAAGTTGTGTTAACCCCGTGATCTTATTGAAGAGAGGAGCAGGCCTGAGCGACTGATTGGCCTACCTCATTTCGTGAATTCGGGAGAAGTACTGAAATGAATAGAGCAAACAAATTGAGCCTAGTTTTGCATTAGTTCTGGGCCAAAGCACCCATTTAGCTGGTCAGGCTCATTTCTGGCTCTGACCAGACCATTTGATTTCATGGGATCTCTACAGAGCGAAAGGAGGCCATTCGGCCTTCCAAAGGGCATACCACCCAGATCCAGGGCTCTAACCTATCCCCATTAACATTTTCCAGGGCCAGTCCACCTAACCTGCACATTCCTGAACACCATGGACAACTTAGCATGGCCAATTCACCTAACCTACACATCTTTGGATTGTGGGAGGAAACCAGAGCACCCAGAGGAAACCCAGACAGACACGGTGAGAACGTGCAAACTCCACACAGATAGTGACCGAAAGTGGAATCGAATCCAGTTCCCTGGCACTGTGAAGCAGCATTTAAATGCACTGAGATTTGAGTAAATAAGCAGACGTTTGTCATTCTGGAGAGATCAGGGAGTAATAATAATTGAAGATTGCAAGGAACTGCGCCACTGTCAGTGAAATAATTAGAGGCTTCCACAGATGACATAAATATTCTTAATTTTTTCCCTTGGATGCACAGGCCCCAAGTCTTGTTTTCCTCAGCACTGATATTATCTCTTCAGCAGACACAGCACATACTGCGAACAGAAAATGCAGATTTCTTACACTTCCCGAGGATAAACAGTCTATTGAATTCAAAAGGGTGTTGGCAGTGGGAACAGGCATGTGATCACAGCTGTCCACACTGCACTGCTCATAGGGTCCACTGTACAGAACCGAATCACAGGCAGAAGTGAAAATAATTCGTCTGTGGTTTCACTATCAGTTTTGAGGTAACCGTTTCACTCTCCGATCTCTCAGGTTGTGAAACAAAAAACCCGAACATCTCCAGATGCCAACATTTAATCCATTGGTACAAATTCTGCAAACCCAGTAATATTCCTTTAGTTAATATTCGTCATAACCCAAAGCTGTCAGGACTTTGTTGCAACATTAATTTTGCTGAGAGTTGTCATCTCTATGTGCTCTGCATTTGGCAGAACTTATAAATTTATAGCACATTTAGCCAATTTCTCATTTTGCTTCATGTCTGTCGAAAGTACTCTGCAAAATACTTTTCTCGAAGCGGGGCATAGCTTTAAATTAAGGGGGGGTAGGTATAGGACAGATGTTAGGGGTAGGTTCTTTACTCAGCGAGTCGTGAGTTCATGGAATGGCCTGCCAGTAGCAGTGGTGGACTCTCCCTCTTTATGGGCATTTAAGCGGGCATTGGATAGGCATATGGAGGATAGTGGGCTAGTGTAGGGTAGGTGGGCTTGGATCGGCGCAACATCGAGGGCCGAAGGGCCTGTATTGCGCTGTATTCTTCTATGTTCTATGAAGGCAGCGGGGTAGGTTAGTAGGATGGTTACGAAGGCACACAGGATGCTAGCTTCTGTCAGTTGAAGTGCAGATGAATAAGAGTAGGGATGATGTGAAGCAGCTGGTGTTGGACTGGGGTGGACAAAGTTTAAAAATCACACAACACCAGGTTATAGTCCAACAGGTTTGCTATAAATTCTGTATTTTACAATCTTTTCCTCCGCAACAACTCAATGAAGGAGCAGCGCTTCAAAAGCTAGTGCTTCCAAATAAACCTGTTGGACTAAAGCCTGGTGTTGTGTGATTTTGTTTAACTAAGAGTAGGGGGTTTATGTTGAAACTTGAAAGATCGTTGTAAAAACCGAAAGAACTGTGGATGCTGTGAATCAGGAACAAGAACACAAGTTGCTGGAAAAGCTCAGCAGGTCTGGCAGAATCCGTGAAGAAAAATCAAAGTTAACGTTTCGGGTCTGCTGATCCTTGGTTTGGTTGCTGCTGGTGCACTGTGTGCAGTTCTGGTGACCACAGTGTAAGAAAACTGTGATTGTCCTGGAGGGGGGTGCAGAGGACGTTCACCAGGATGTTGCCTGGGATGGAGCTGTTTAGCAACGAAGAGAGACCGGATAAGCTCGGGTTGTTTTCTTTGGAACAAAGAAGGTGGAGAC
This sequence comes from Chiloscyllium plagiosum, assembly GCF_037043375.1. Taxonomy (NCBI): domain Eukaryota; kingdom Metazoa; phylum Chordata; class Chondrichthyes; order Orectolobiformes; family Hemiscylliidae; genus Chiloscyllium; species Chiloscyllium plagiosum. The sequence goes on from NW_028270154.1 coordinate 11,524,864, forward strand.
GGGACCTCATAGAGGTGTATAATATTATGAGGGGCATTGACAGGGTGGATAGAAAGCAGCTTGTTCCCCTCATTTGTCGAGTCAAGAACAAAGAGGCATATTTTGTAGTGAAAGGCAGGAGGTTTAGAGAGGATTTGTTAAAATAAGGTTGTGTGGGTTTGGGATGCACTGCCTGGGAAGATAGCTGATGCAGGAAACCTCACAGAAACCTTTCAGAACAAGGTTCCCCATGGGAGAATGATTAGCAAGGTTAGATCGCCTGGAATATAGGGAGAACTAGCCATTTGGATACAGAACTGGCTCAAAGGTAGAAGACAGGATGGTGGTGGAGGGTTGTTTTTCAGACTGGAGGCCTGTGACTAGTGGAGTGCCACCAAGGATTGGTGCTGGGTCTACTACTTTTTGTCATTTATATAAATGATTTGGATGTGTGCATAAGAGGTACAGTTAGTAAGTTTGCAGATGACACCAAAATTGGTGGTGTAGTGATCAGTGAAGAAGATTACCTCAGATTACAACAGGATCTTGATCAGATGGGCCCATGGGCTGAGAAGTGGCAGATGGAGTTTAATTTAGATAAATGGGAGGTGCTGCATTTTGGGAAAGCAAATCTTACCAGGACTTATACACTTAATGGTAAGGTCCTAGGGAGTGTTGCTGAACAAAGAGACCTTGGAGTGCAAGTTCATAGCTCCTTGAAAGTGGAGTTGCAGGTAGATAGGATAGTGAAGAAGGCGTTTGTTATGCTTTCCTTTATTGGTCAGAGTATTGAGTATCGGAGTTGGGAGGTCATGTTGTGGCTGTACAGGACATTGGGTAGGCCACTTGGAATATTGCGTGCAATTCTGGTCTCCTTCCTATCGGAAAGATGTTGTGAAATTTGAAAGGGTTCAGAAAAGATTTACAAGGATGTTGCCAAGGTTGGAGGATTTGAGCTAAAGGGAGAGTTGAATAGGCTGGGGCTGTTTTCCCTGGAGTGTCGGAGGCTGAGGGGTGACCTTATAGAAGTTTATAAAATTATGAGGGGCATGGATAGGATAAATAGACAAAGTCTCTTCCCTGGGATGAGGGAGTCCAGAACTAGAAGGCATAGGTTTAGGGTGAGAGGGGAAAGATATAAAAGAGATCAGAGGGGAATTTTTTCATGCAGAAGGGGGTGGTACATGTATTGAATGAGCTGTCAGAGGAAGTGGTGGAGGCTAGTACGATTGCAACATCTAAAAGGCATTTGGATGGGTATATGGATCGGAACGGTTTGGAGGAATATATACTGGCAGGTGGGACTAGATTAGGTTGGGATATCTGGTCGGCATGGACGGGTTAGATTGAAGGGTCTGTTTCCATGCTGTACATCTCTATGACTCTGTAACTTCTAAGTACTTGGATGAGCCTTTGAAATGTCATAGCATTCAAGGCTTGTGTGGGAAAGTAGGACTAGTGTTGGTAGATCAGCATAGACGTGATGGACTAAAGGGCCTTTTCTGTGTTAAATGTCACTATACAGGTACATATTCATTTTTTTTAAATGTGGGGATGATGTCAAAGGTGCCTTCAAACAGAGTGAATTTTAATAAATACAACGAACTGTGGATGCTGGAAATCTGAAACAAAAACTCAGCAGGTCTTGCACCATCTGTAGAGAGAAGTGCTACGAGACTTACTGAGTTTCTCTACCACTCGCTGTTTTTGTTTCAGAGTGGATTTTAGAAAGAGTCAGAAAACCAGTTGGGCAAAATTTCAGGCAGTTCCAGAAAGGAGGGGCATAGCAACAAATAGAATGCCGCAGAGGAAGAAGGAGCAGAGAAAGGCCAGTGTCAAAAGATGCTCATGAAACAAAATAAATCGAGTGAACATTTAGAAGGATTTGGGAAAATAATGTTCCTCAAATCAATTCATTGGGCACAGAACACTACTGAACTTGTTGAGGACTCTGGTTATGGGCTTTGTGGAAATGCAGTAGATGTCAATCAGAGAGATATTGGGAATTATTTTTGGGGATGTGAGTTTCATTGGTTAGGCCAGTAGAGTCATAGAGTCATACAGCACAGAAACAGACCCTTCAGTCCAACGCACCCATGCTGATCAACTTTCCCAAACTGAACTTGTCTCATTTGCCTGTGGTTGGCCCATATCCCTCTAAACCTTTCCAAATCATGTTCCTATCCAAATGTCTTTTACCTGCATTTACCACTTCCTCTGGTTGTGAATTCCACATATGAACCACCCTCTGTGAAAAAGTTGTCCCTCAAGTACCTTTTAAATCTTTCTCCTCTGACCTTAAACCTGTGCCCCCTAGTTTTGAACTTGCCCACTCTAGGGAAAAACCTTTGCTATTCACTTTATCGATGCCTTCACGATTTATAAACCTTTATAAGATCACCCCTGAACCTCCTATGCTCCAGTGAAAAATGTCCCAGCCTATTCAACCTATCCTTATAACTCAAATCCTCCAGTCTTGGCCACATTCTGGTAAATCTTTTTCTGAACCCTTTCCAATTTAATAATATCCTTCCTATGCAGGGCAACCAGTTCCGTACACCGTCCTCCAAAAGTGGCCTCACCAATGTCCTGTACAGCCTCAACATGATGTTCCAACTCCCATACTCAGTGGTCTGACCAATAAAGGCAAGCATGCCAAACACTTTCTTAACTACCCTGTCTAGCTTACAAAGAACCTGAACCCCTCGGTCTCTCTGTTCTACAGCATTACCCAGGACCCTATCGTTAACTGAATTAGTCCTACCCTTGTATGTTTTACCAAAATGTAATACCTCCCATTTATCCAAATTAAACTCCATCTGTCATTCCTCAGCCCATTGGCCCAATTGATCAAAATCCCTTTGTAGTCTTAGATAACCTTTCTCACTGTCGACTGTATCACCAATTTCGGTGTCATCTTCAAACTTACTAACCACACCTCCTAAATTCTCAACCAAATCAATTATACAAATTACAAAAACAGACCCAGCACCAATCCCCGCGGAACACTACTGGTCACAGGCCTCCAGTCCCAAAAACTACCCTCCATCCTCTGTCTCCTTCTGTCAAGCCAATTTTGTATCTAATATTAGTTGCCCATCCTAAATTGTCTTTGAGAAAGTGGGCGGCGGCACAGTGGCTCAGTGGTTAGCATTGCTGTCTCACAGCACCAGGGTCCTGGGTTCGATTCCTGCCTGTCTGTGTGGAGTTTGCACATTCTCCCCATGTCTGCGTGGGTTTCCTCCGGGTGCTCTGGTTTCCTCCCACAATTTAAAGATGTGCAGGTCAGGTGAATTGGCCATGCTAAATTGCCCACAGTGTTAGGTGTGTTAGTCAGGAGTAAATATAGGGTAGGGGAATGGGTTTGGGTGGGTTTCTCTTTGGAGGGGCGGTGTGGACTTGTTGGGCCGAAGGGCCTGTTTCCACACTATAGAGAATCTAATCTAATCTAATCTAAAAGTGGTGGTGAACTACCTCGTTGAACCACTACAGTCTGTAGTGTAGGTAGTGCCGTTACAGAATATTCTGGAATATTGACCCAGGTCTATTTCCAAGTGCAGGTGGTATGCAACTAAGCGTGAAACCTTGAAATTATTGCACCTAAAGATGATAAGAAATAGGAGGAATAGTCTATTTAGCCCCTTGAGCCTACTCCACCATTCAATAAGTTCATGGTTGATCCCATTTTGGCCTCAGTGCAGTCCTTTCTGGTCCACCATGACTCTTAACTTGCATTCCAAGTGAAACAGTCACTCATTCAGTCTTGTATATATTCAATGCTCCAGCCTCCACTTCTTGCATGGGGAGAGAATTCCTCAAATAACAACCCTCTCAGAGAAGAAATCCCTTTACAATTCCATATTGAATGGGAAGCTCCTTATTTTTAAAATGTCCTGCCTAATTCTAGATACACCCCCACCCCCACAAAAGGTAAGATTCTCTCAGCTTCTGTTCTGTCAAGTACCCTCAGAATCTTGTGTATTTCACTAAGATCACCTTTCATTTCTTCAAACTCCAATGAATATCGATCCAACCTTTCCACATAAGATAACCCCCCAATCTCAGGAAGAGGTTGAGTGAAGTTTTTCTGACCAGCTTCTAATGCAATTGTTGGGACACACAGAGGAGCTGGAACTTGAGTCTGAACCTTCTGACCTCAAGGTAGGGACACTATCACTGGCCCTTCAAAGCCCTCATAAAATCAAGTGCCCTAGGTGGGACTCAGACTAAATTCCTGGTTTAGAAGGCCAATGCCATATCCAGAAGGACCCATGAGGCTCAAAGTAGTGAACCAGATGGTTTCTTGCAAAAACTGATAGGTTGTCGTTCTATTTTGAATGATAGATTTGTCTTGAATTTAATATATCCTTCCTTAAATAAGGAACCCAACGTTGTAAACGTTCTCCCGATGTGTAAGGTCATTGTAAGGCATGCACAAGGGATGTTATTGAAGGGAAATAGCTCAACAATGACCATGGAAATGTTTCTCTCAGTCCACAGCAATCCTCAAAATCTCTTCCTGTTACTGTCATCTACAACCTAGTCAGGTAACTGAAACCAGCCCAGGAGATCATGTGGATCAAGACATTCACACACAGACACTTAACTGTCTGCAGTCTCTATACTAGTTGGGAAGAGGTCCTGAATCCTTTGCAGTGAGCATCCACCACACAGACCGTGATTCCAGAGAATCTGCAGAACTGCCCCAATGTTCAGGCTTTTCCTACCCCCTCTCAGTTCAGTTCTGTGCATTCTGAAATAATCCTTCATTGGAGATGCAAAACAATCCTTTATTCATTTCATGGGCTTCTATTCAGAGGCTTTTTTGGTGTAGTGGTAGTGGTTCTACCTCTGAACCAGGGATCGAATATCACATGCTCCCAAGGTGTGCAAGAATATCACTGAACAGTTCGATTAGAAATATCTGGATGTCCATTGACTCCACGTCTACCCATCTTTAAAGGGAATGAACCAAGTTTTTTTAAGCTCTCCATTAAACTGAGGTTCTTTAAACTGGAAATTAATCTTGTATCACCCCCTCTAAAAGGACATTGTATTACTCAGACTGTTGGAGGACCTAAAATGGATAGAGATACTGTAACCTGTTGCATATCAAACGGTGCTGTTGTGGGAGTAGTTCCTATCTCTGGATTAGGAGGTCCACCTGCTCCAGTGGTGTGTGGTGGTATTTCTGAATAGCTGGAGGAGAGAATATCTAGAGTGTCCGAGGCAGAATCAATGAAGTGTAGAGCTCAAAATGAGTCTCTTCAGCCTTTCTGACTGCTGACTGTCCAACTGAGCAATTAACCCATTATCATCCTCCCACCTTCTCACTGCAGCCCTTCTACATGTTTCATTTTCAGTTAATAATCTGATTCCCTCTTGAAATCTTCCATTCATACTGAGTATTACGGTTAACAACCCAATAATCAGTTTGTGTAGTTACAATTTCTTTATGTTGGTTTTTGACCTTCAGTGAACTGTGTGAATAATAAAAGGTCTTGTCCTCTCTTGGCTTATTCAACATGATGCATAATTCTATGTTATCTCACAGTGTGTTTATCTGGTGGGAGATGGTACCATTGTGCTAATGTCATTGGACTGGAAATCCAGAACGATATTTGGGGAATGTGGATTCAAATCCCATTATGGCCGATGGTGAAGTATGAATTCTATAAAATTTGGAATTTAGAGGCTAGTCTAATAATGTGTAAATACAGTCGGTTCTGCTATAACACGCGTTTCTGCAATGCAAATTAGCTATAACACGATTAAAGAATTTAGACCATTATTTGTAGAATGTGAACTTTCCTTACCTGTATTGGCGCTAATGCAATTCCAGCCCCATTGGTTTAAGTGGTGCAGCTATTATGCAATTTTCTTATAACGTGGGATTGCAAGGGAACAGAACTATCGCATTATATCAGAAGAGACTGTGCTATAAATCGTTGTAACAACTCATGTAGTTCACTAATACTCTTTAGCAAAGGAAATCCAGGAATTGTGCTGCATAGAAAGAGTTCCTTCAGTCCAACTCATCCATGCCAACCAGATATCCTAAATTAATCTAGTCCCATTTGCCAACATTTGGCCCATATCCCTCTAAACCTGTTCTTACGTGTTATAGTGTACCAGATCCACAATGTGACTGACTCTCAACTGCTTTCTGAAATGATGTGGAGGTGCTGGTGTTGGGCTGGCATGGACAAAGTCAGAAATCACATGACACCAGGTTACCGTCCAACAGCTTTATTTCAAATCACAAGCTTTTGGATTTGTCCTGAAGAAGGAGCAGTGCTCGGAAAGCTTGTGATTTCAAATAAAGCTGTTGTACTGTAGCCTGGTGAGGTGTGCCTTCTTAAATGGCCTAATTCAGTTCCAGGGTGCTCAGGAATGGACAACAAATGCTAGCCATGCATGTGATGCCCAGACCCCATGTAAGAATAATATCAAATTGATCTGCCAGTGTGTGGCCCACTCCATCCATACATCCAAATCTACCTGGATTGGCATATTCTTTTCTATTGTCTATTTTGCTTGTAAAGGTTTTGCCGTCATCTGCAAACAAACTTAGCATATTCCCAACATAGATTTGTAATAAAGATTCGGAATAACAAAGCAACCTAAGAGAAGGGACACGGTGACGCAGTGGTGATATCAATGGGACATGGGTTCAAATCCAACTATAGCAGTTGGTGGGATGAGCTTGAGTTGATAGAGATTGAAAGCTACTCTCGATAACACTGACTGTGAAACTGTCGTCAATTGTAGACCCACCTGGTTCTCCATTTCCCTTTAGGGAAGGAAATCTTCCGAACTTACCTGGTCTGGCCTACACGTGACTCCACACCCAAAGGAATATGGTTGACTCTTAACTGTCCTCTAGAATGGCTGGGCACTTAGGGATGTGCAGCAAAGACTCACTTTGCCAGCGATGCCCACATCCCATGAAAAGTAGAAAGAAAGAAACAAAACCCTTGCATCACGGATGAAGCAAACATTACTGGGATCACAATTTTTTTAAAGTCTTCCGTATCAGGGCATGGATAGGGTAAATAGGCAAAGTCTTTTCCCTGGGATTAGGGAGTCCAGAACGAGAGGGCATAGGTTTAGGGTGAGAGGGGAATGATATAAAAGAGATCTAAGGGGCAACTTTTTCACGCAGAGGGTGGTACGTGTATGGAATGAGCTGCCAGAGGAAGTGGTGGAGGCTGGTACAATTGCAACATTTAAGAGGTGTTTGGATGGGTATATGAATAGGAAGGGTTTGGAGGGATATGGGCCGGGGGCTGGCAGGTGGGACTAGATTGGGTTGGGATATCTGGTCGGCACGGACAGGTTGGACCGAAGGGTCTGTTTCCATGCTACATCTCTATGGCTCTATGACATACACAATCATAGTGGGAAGTGTGGTTTTGGTCAATCTGTTTAGTAAACCAAATTTTTAAACATATTTCACTGTGTTCAAAGTTTGTGAGATTTGTAGCTTGGGTGCTCGTTGTTGTTGTGGTTCTGTTCGCCGAGCTGGGAATTTGTGTTGCAAACGTTTCGTCCCCTGTCTAGGTGACATCCTCAGAGCTTGGGAGCCTCCTGTGAAGCGCTTCTGTGATGTTTCCTCCGGCATTTATAGTGGCCTGTCCCTGCCGCTTCCGGTTGTCAGTTCCAGCTGTCTGTTGCAGTGGCCGGTATATTGGGTCCAGGTTGATGTGTTTGTTGATAGAATCTGTGGATGAGTGCCATGCCTCTAGGAATTCCCTGGCTGTTCTCTGTTTGGCTTGTCCTATAATAGTAGTGTTGTCCCAGTCGAACTCATGTTGCTTGTCATCTGTGTGTGTGGCTACTAAGGATAGCTGGTCGTGTCGTTTCGTGGCTAGTTGGTGGTCATGGATACCAATCGTTAGCTGTCTTCCTGTTTGTCCTATGTAGTGTTTTGCGCAGTCCTTGCATGGGATTTTGTACACTATGTTGGTTTTGCTCATGCTAAATCTATCAGTTACAAAAGACTCACGTGCTTCATTGTACACTTCACATGGATCTGTTAAGAGTTAAATAAGTGGGACAGAAATCAGTATTGCATAGAATACAATAACCTAATTAATAACTGACTCCCGTTAAAGTCTGAAAAATACAAGCAGTTAATCAAAGGTAAATGAGTTAGCTGCTTGGATGACCGTGTCATTTGTGTTTTACGCAACTCGCATCCCAATAACGCTCCGAGACTTGGCTTTTGTGTGTGGATAGGATTGGGATAAAACTGTAATAGTAGGAATGGGAACCTTGACAATGTACTTGGGGTCGCTGTCATTACCTGTAACTCCAAACAATTCGCCCCTTGACAATGAAGGGAGAGAACAGCAATGATCAAGAGGCAGAAATTTCACTGCATTGAGCAAAGATTAAACAGGCTAGACTACTCATTGGAGTTTAGAAAAATGCAAGATGATCTCATTGAAACAGACTGGATTCTTAAAGGGGCTTGATAGGATCAGTGCTGAGAAGATGTTTCCCCTTATGGGAGAGTCTAGGACCAGAGGGCATAGCTTCTGAATAAAGAGGGACCAATTTAAGACTGAGATGAGGTGGTATTTCTTCTTTCAGAAGTCTTTGGAATTCCTTACCACAGAGAGCTGAGAGGACAAAGTCCTTGTGTATATTTAAGGCTGAGATAGATCGATCTTTGATCAGTCAGAGAACCAAGGATTATTGGGAAAGGGCAGGAAAGTGGACGTGAGGAATGTTGGATCAGCCGTGATCCTATTGAATAGCAGAACAGGCTGAAGGGGCCGAATGGCCTCCTCCAGTTCCCATTTCGTGTGGTCTTATCAGTTCTGCAAATATAAAATGCCAATTATATGCCCATCCTTTTTCTGCATGAGGGTCCAAAAAGAATTAAACCATGTAAACTTCTTCAAAACTGCTAAGTCCTATAACAAAACATCAGTCCAACTTGTACAAACAGCAAAATAGATGATAATTGATTTGGCAGCTGCTAAATTGGGATGATGATGCAAATAAGCTGTGTAGTCATAATTCATAACATTGTTACGGACAGTCAGAATAAAGAATAAAATGATAAAAACCACGGACAATTATGACTATTTCAGCAGACAAATATTTGTAATATTTTGCAAACTGCAGACCTCCTAGAGAATGAAAACAAAAGTGAACAGCACTTGATATTTTAAGATTGAAGTCCAGGATCTTGTATTGGGAGGTTGAGTCCATTACGTTCTCAATCACTGTTGGTGAGTTTTGTAAAGTAGGGGTAGGGCTGGCTTGTGATGTGTTCATTCTGTGGATATACTGCAGAGGCTGCAAGCCCAGCATGTTGTGAGTAAGCTGTGTGCGCCTGACTCGTTTTCTGTCTTCATTCCAGGGTGACTGTTCTCATTTCTCCCAGTTATCATGAACCGTCTCATCGATGTCTGAGAGGTCCAACCTCCTCTCGTGGCTCACCGAGGGGTTCCTGGGTCGCACTCAATGGACACAGTTAAACAGTGGAGCACTCACCTTCGTCAGCTGTGATAACCCAAGAGAACCTCATACTCCTGGATTTGAGTGACAGCAAATGATTTGCAATGGTGACATGAAACGCAAGAGGGAAGATTTTTATTTTCTCAAGGCAGAAACAACCGGGCTACTTTAAATCTCGGAAGAGGGAGGACATAAAGCATGAGTTTCCTGAGCAGACTGCGTCGGCTGTTTCGACAACTCACGTTGCAGGGAGTGCTTCTGTTACTCTTTGCCTTCTGCATGGTTACTGTGTTCATCTCCGCCTATTACCTGTACATCGGAACCAAGCAAGAGACGGAACTTTCCAGTGAAGTCCAGCGTCCTGACTGTGACGACTCCAGAGTCACCCCATCCAGGCTATTCCCAACCAAGCCTATGAAGGCAGTGGATGTGTCTCGCACTGACCCTGTGGTCCTGGTCTTTGTTGAAAGCATGTACACCCAACTGGGGCAGGAGATAGTGGCCATTCTGGAGACCAGTCGGTTCAAGTACCACACGGAGATCGCGCCGGGCAAGGGTGACATGCCCACATTGACAGATGAGGACAGAGGCCGCTTTGTCCTCGTTATATATGAGAACATTTTGAAGTACGTGAATCTGGATGCTTGGAACAGGGAACTGCTCGATAAGTACTGCATCGAGTACAGTGTTGGCATAATTGGCTTCTTCAAAGCGAATGAAAATAGTTTGCTCAGTGCCCAGCTAAAGGGCTTCCCCCTGTACCTCCACTCTAACCTGGGCCTCAAAGACTGCAGCATTAACCCCAAATCACCGCTTCTGTACATCACAAAAGCAAAGGAGGTAGAGAAGGGCTTCCTGCCGGGAGATGACTGGACAGTTTTCCAGTCCAACCATTCAACGTATGAACCCGTTTTGCTCGCCAAGACCAAATCCGCTGAGAACATCCCACACATGGAGGTGGATGCTGCTCTCCATACAACTGTAGTGCAGGACCTGGGACTCCACGATGGCATACAGCGAGTGCTGTTTGGAAACAACATGAACTTCTGGCTCCACAAGCTTGTCTTTGTGGATGCCGTCTCCTTTCTAACAGGGAAGAGATTATCTCTCCCGCTGGACAGGTATATTTTAGTGGACATTGATGATATCTTTGTTGGCAAAGAGGGAACCAGGATGAAAGCAGAAGATGTCAAGGTAACCAGTTCTTTCCCCCTTCATTTTCTTAGTCCGCTCATGGGATGTGGGCACTGCTGGCTCGGCCAACAGTTATTGTCTCGTGCAGTGGTTCCTGAACTGGGGTTTCTCAATTACTGGTTGATACAGACATATCTTTGTTGCCTCTGTCAAAGAACGGAACAGAACAGCACAGGAACAGGCCCTTTGGCCCACCAAGCCCGTGCTGACACATGATGCCTTTCTAAATTGAAACCCTTTTGCCTCGATGCAGTCCGTATCCCTCTATCCCCTGTCAATTCATATATCTGTCAAGAACATTGGTATTGTATCCACCTCCACCACCTCCTCTGGCAGTGCATATCAGGCACTTACCAGCCCCTCTATAAAAAAAAGTGCCTCTCACATCACCACTAAGTTACTCTCTTTGACCTTAAACCTATGCCGCTGGGTAAATGACATTTCTGCTCTGGGAGAAAGACTCCAACTAACCATTCTGTCAATTCCTCTCATCATTTTGGAGACTTCGATCAGGTCCACCTCTCTCAGCCTTTGACATTCAAGGGAAAACCAACCAAGTTTGTCCATAGCTAATACCCTTAAAACCAAGCTACATCCTAGTAAACCGTTTCTGTACCCTCTCCAAAGCCTCCGCATCCCTCTGGGAGTGTGGCAACCAGAACTGTACATAATATTCCCAATGAGGCTGCACTAAAGTTTGAAACAGCCGCAATGTTACTTGCCATTTTTTATACTCTATGCCCTAACCGATGAAGACAAGCATACCATATGCCTTCTGACCACTTTAATCACTTGTTTTGCCATTTTCAGGGAATTGTGGGCCTGTACGCCTGGATCCCTCGATATGTTGATGCTGTTAAGGGTTCTGCCAGTTACTGTGTACTTCCCTCCTGCTTTAGACCTTCCAAAATGCATCACCTCGCATATGTCCAGATTAAACTCCATCTGCCATTTCTCCGCCCCAGTCTCTAGCTGATCAGTATCCTGGTGCACCCTCTTGACAATCCTTTCCACTATCTGCAGCTCTCCCAATTTTTGTGACATCCACAAACTTACTGATCAGGCCACCTACATTCCCTTCATTTGTATATATTAAAAACAGCAGGGGTCCCAGCACCGATCCCCGCAGAATACCACTGCTCATACATCTCCATTCAGAACAGTACCCTTCCACTGCCACTGTCTGTCTTCTATGGTGAAGCCAGTTCTATATTCATCTTCCAGCTCACCATTGATCATGTGTGACTTTGCCTTTTGTATCAGTTAGCCATGAGGGACCTTGTCAAAGGCCTTGCTAAAGTCCACATAGACAACATCGACCGCCCTGCCCTCATCAGTCACTTTCTCAAAGGATTCAATCAAATTTGCGAGACGTGACTTCCCCTGGCAAAGCGTATTGCTATCTATCACTAATAATTCCATATTTTTTCAAATTGTTTAAATCCTATCCCAAAGAATCTTCTCCAGTAATTTTCCTACCACAGGCTCACTGGCCTGTAATTTGCCAGATTAACCCTGTTGCCCTTCTTAAACACAGGAACAACACTGACTATTCTTCAGTCCCCAGGAACTCTCCTGCACCTAAAGAGGATACACAGATTTTGTACAAGGCCTTAGCAATTTCCTCACCTGTATCCTTCAGCATTCTGGGATAGATCCCATCAGGCCCCAGGGACTTGTCTATCATAAAGCTTTTCAAAACACACTGAACCCCTCCTCCTCTTTGCAATTGACATGTCCTGGGATATCAACATACCCCTCTCTAGACTCACTATCCACCAAGTCCTTCTCTTATGTGAATGCTGATGCAAATGATCACGAAGGACCTCACTCACTTCCTCAAGGTCCACACACAAATTACCTTCCTTGTCCTTGAGTATACCTACCCTTTAGGAGAAAGTGAGGACTGCAGATGCTGGATATCAGAGCTGACAATGTGTTGCTGGAAAAGCGCAGCAGGTCAGGCAGCATCCAAGGAACAGGAGAATCGACGTTTCGGGCATGAGCCCTTCTTCAGGAATGAGGAAAGTGTGCCAAGCAGGCTAAGATAAAAGGTAGGGAGGAGGGACTTTGGGGAGGGGCGTTGGAAATGCAATAGGTGGAAGGAGGTTAAGGTGAGGGTGATAGGCTGGAGTGGAGGTGGGGGCGGAGAGGTCAGGAAGAAGATTGCAGGTTAGGAAGGTGGTGCTGAGTTTGAGGGATGGGACTGAGACAAGGTAGGGGGAGGGGAAATGAGGAAACTGGAGAAATCTGAGTTCATCCCTTGTGGTTGGAGGGTTCCTAGGTGGAAGATGAGGCTATACTGGTCCCTAGGGTAGGTCCCTAGACCCACCCTTTCCCTAGCAACCCTCTTGTCTCTTATTTCTGTATAAAATGCCTTGGGATTTTCCTAATCCTGTTCGTCAAGAACATTTCAAAGCCTCTTTTAGCCCTTCTCATTCCCAGTTTAAGTTCTTTCCTGCTTTCTCTATATTATTCAAGGAAACTTGAAAGGGTTGAGAAAAGATTTACAAGGATGTTGCCAGGGTTGGAGGGTTTGAGCTACAGGGAGAGGCTGAACAGGCTGGGGCTGTTTTCCCTGGAGCGTCGAAGGCTGAGGGGTGACCTTATAGAGGTTTATAAAGTCATGAGGGGTATGGATAAGGTAAATAGACAAGGTATTTTCCCTGGGGTTGGGGAGTCCAGAACTAGAGGGCATAATTTTAGGGTGAGAGGGGAAAGATATAAAAGAGACCTAAGGGGCAACTTTTTCACGCAGACAGTGGTGCGTGTGTGGAGTGAGCTGCCAGAGGAAGTGGTGGAGGCTAATACAATTGCAATATTTAAAAGGCATCTAGATGTGTATATGAATAGGAAGGGTTTGGAGGGATATGGGCCGGGAGCTGGCAGGTGGGACTAGATTGGGTTGGGATATCTGGACGGCATGGACGGGTTGGAGCGAAGGGTCTGTTTCTGTGCTGTACATCTCTATGACTCTCTGACTGTATGACTCTACCTGTCTATCATAAACCTTAAATAGTCTCCTTTTTCTTTCTGACAAAGCCCTCAATTTTTCTTGTCTTCCTGTCCTTATCCTTCACTTTGACTGGAACGTGCTAGTCCTGAATACTAATCAACTGACCTTTTGAAAGATTCCCTCATGCCAGATATGGATTTACCCTCAAACTGCCACCCCCAATCCACATGCCCCAATTCCTGCCTAATATTGTAGTAGTTAGCCTTTCCCCAATTAATACTTTCACCCAAGGACTATTCTTAGTCTTATCCACAAATAACGTAAAACAGCAGAATTATGATCACTGTTCTCAAAATGCTCCCTCACTGAAACTTTGATCACTTGGCTGGGCTCATTCCCCAATACCAGGTCTAGTAGGGCCCCTTCCCTATTTGGATATTTACATATTGCTTTATGAAACCTCCACACCTTCCCCCCACCACCCCCACCCCACTCCACCCCACCCCACCCCGGGTATACCTAACAAATTACCCTCACCTTCCAGGTCCCTGGCATTAAGGGAGTTCTAGTCAATATAGAAGACATCAAATCACCCACTACAACAAACCTTTTGTTTTCATATTTGTCCGTCATCTGTCCACATACCTGTTCCTGTATCTCCCCACTGGCTGTTGGGAAGCCTATAGTCCAATCCCATCAAAGTGATTGATTGCATCTTTCCAATTCCTGAGCTCTCCCTGTATGGCCTTATTGGATGCGCCCTCCCTCAGTACAGTTGTGATGTTCTCCCTAATCAATAGCACAACTCCCCCATCTCATTTAGATCCCTGTCTATCTTGCCTGAACCATCTTAATCCTGGAACATTAAGCTGCCAGTCTTGTCCCTCTCTTGACCATGTGTCTGTAATAGCTACAACAATATGATTTTATATATTAATCCAAGCTCTCTGTTCATCTGCCTTACCTGTCATACTCCTCACTTAAAATAATTGCACTTCAGGCTGCCAGTCCCACAGCATTCAGTGTCCTTTCCTGGCTCTTTGCTGTTTGCTTTATTAGCCTTAGTCTCTGACTCCTCCTTGACCATTTTACTTGCTGACCTATGGCTCTGGTTCACACCTCCCTCCACACTAGTTTAAACCCACCTGAGTGACAAATCCCACTATGTTGCTAGCTTTAAATTGAACTAAGGCTGAACAGGCTGGGGCTGTTTTCCCTGGAGTGTCGGAGGCTGAGGGATGACCTTATAGAGGTTTACAAAATCATGAGGGGCATGGATAGGATAAATAGGCAAAGTCTTTTCCCTGGGGTCGGGGAGTCCAGAACTAGAGGGCATAGGTTTAGGGTGAGAAGGGAAAGATATAAACGAGACCTAAGGGGCAACCTTTTCACACAGAGGGTGGCACGTGTATGGAATGAGCTGCCAGAGGATGTGGTGGAGGCTGGTGCAATTGCAACATTTAAGAGGCATTTGGATGGGTATCTGAATAGGAAGGGTTTGGAGGGATATGGGCTGGGTGCTGGCTGGTGGGACTAGATTGGGTTGGGATATCTGGTCGGCATGGACGGGTTGGACCGAAGGGTCTGTTTCCATGCTGTACATCTCTATGTCTCTATGACTCTATGAATATTAAGTCAGTCTCAGTAATAGTGGCCATTGTTGTTAAAAAAGAACCAACTGGTCACTAATGCCCTTTGGGGAAGGAAATCTGCCGTCCTTACGTGGTCTGGTGACTCCAGACCCACAGCAATGTGATTGACTCATAATTGGCCTCTGAAATCAGAAGTCACGTGACACCAGGTTATAGTCCAACAGGATTATTTGAAATCATAAGCTTTGGAGCACTGCTCCTTCATTAGGTAAAGTGACAAAGGACTGTTGGACTAAAACCTGGTGTTGTATGACTTCTGACTTTGTCCACCCCAGTTAAACACTGGCACCACTACACCACACCCTCTGAAACAGTGAAGCAAGCCACTGTGTTCAAGGACAGTCAGGGATGGGTAACAAATGCTGACCTCACCAGCGATACCCACATCCCATGAAATAAGTTTTGAGAAAGAGCTGTGATTTGCGGTGAGGGATTGTCCCAGTCTGAGACTCATACCCTGCCTGAACCTTGCTGTGGTTAGTTAGTGTGACTGACTCTTCCTTTGCTGCTTTCTTTGCAGGCTCTCCTTGAAACCCAGAAGCAACTGCGAGTCCACATTCCAAACTTCACCTTCAACCTGGGCTTCTCTGGAAAGTTCTATTACACCGGTGAGGCACTTTCCTTTATCCGGCCTGCCCCCTGGCCTGTTGGTCATTGTGGCTTGATGCTGTGCTGTGTCCGCAAAATGAGGAAGCATTGGTCAACTTTTATATCATCACAGCATCTGGATCCAGCCTAACAGGGATGGACAGGTTCATTTGATTCATTATTTTATTGAACCTGACAAGTGTTTAAGAGCATAACGTAAAACGTACAAAATTAGAACATTTGCCCCCTTGAGCCCTTCCTGTCATTTGATAAGGTAATGTCTGATTATACTTTTACATCTCAAATAAGACTGTACACACGGAGTGTTAAATTGGTAAAAAGTAGGTCCCTATTTATCTCCTGGTCAGAGGGCTCTTGTGACACTGGTAAAGTCCCTATGTCTGTCCCACAAGATCCAAGTTCAAACCCCACCTGCCCAGATACCTGTGGCAACATAGCTGAACAAGTTGATTAAAAACATCCAATCCTAGTCTGTGTTGTTAGGAAATAATAGATCTCGGCTGGAGCTGCTGTACTTTATGCATGCAACACAGGAGAAAGGTCATCTGAGTCTAGCTAGGATGCTTTTTAGAAGGTCAGTGTGGACGCGATGGGCTGAATGGCCTCTTTGCATTGTAGGGATTCTATTATATAGCATGACATTTTTGGGTGTGATTCTTGCGGGAATCTGGTGCATCTGGAACAATACCCAACAGACTAAAAGAAGCTCTCTGCTCTTGGCTGGGCGGGGTGGGGTCTGTTAGCTCAGTTAGCTGGATGATACCAACAGCATGGGTTTGATTCCTGCACAGGCTGAGGTTATCATGAAAGACTCTCCTTCTCAATCTCTCTCCCTCGCCTGAGGCATGGTGACCCTCAGGTTAAACTCACCACCACCTGTATCTCTCTCTCTCTCTCTCTCTAACAAGAGAGCAGGACTATGTCCTTTATTTGAGACCACCGTAGATGCAAGACAAAGGAGGATTATTGGCAGTGACCTATTTCATACAACCTTTACCCAGTCCCACATCCCGGCAAAGGTGGCAAACATCACAAGATACCAGCAGTGGTCACCTCAGACAATACCAGCAGTGCAGAAAATTCATAAGAATGGTTTCAGGGATGGAGAAGTTCAGTTATAAGAGAGACTGCGAAAGTTGTGAATCCTATCTTTGGAGAAGAGGTATTCAAAATCAGTACATTGAGTATAATAGTTGGGTTGGCATGTTGTGGCCAAACAGGACTGGTTAGGCCCCTTTTGGAATATTGTGTTCAATTCTGGTCTCCCTGCTATTAGAAAGATGTTGTTAAACTTGAAAGGCTCAGAAAAAAATTACAAGGATGTTGCCAGGGTTGGAGGGTTTGAGGAATAGGAAGTGGCTGAATAGGCTGGGGCTGTTTTCTCTGGAGTGTCAGAGGCTGAGGAGTGACCTTATGGAGGTTTATAAAATCATGAGGGGCGTGGGTAGGGTGGATAGTCAAGGTCTTTTCTGTCGGGTAGGGGAGTCCAAAATTAGAGGGGATAGGTTTAATGTGAGAAGGTAAAAATTTAAAAGGGGCCTAAGGCACAACTTTTTCATGCAGAGATTGGTGCATGTATGGAATGAGCTGCCAGAGGAAGTGGTGGAGGCTGGTACAATTACAACATTTAAGAGACACCTGCATGGGTATATGAATAGGAAGGGTTTAGAGGGACATGGGCCAAATGCTGGCAAATGGGACTAGATTAACTTTGGATCTGGTTGGTATGGATGAGTTGGACCTGTGTTTCTGTGCTGTACATCTCTATGACTCTCTGAGGGGTCTGGACAGAATACGTAGGGAGGAACTGTTCCCACTGATTGAAAGATTGGGAACAAGAGAGCACAGATTTAAAATAATCGAGATGAAGATGATCTATTCCATGCAGCAAGTGGTTAGAGTTTGGAATGCACGGCCTGAGAGTATTTTGGAGTTAGATCCATTCAAGGCTTCCAAAACAGAATAGGCTGTATCTGAAAAGTAACAATGTACTAGGTCATGGAGAGACGTTAGGAGAATGGCACAGGTGTATTGCTCACTTGGAGCACCAGAACAAACACGATGGGCTGACTGGCCTCCTTCTGCACTGTAGCAATCACGTGATTCTGTAAAAATACTCCTTACAGCCCACCTTTCACCAGGCTCTTGGATGCATGTTCTGATGGTTTCTCCGTGAATGCAGCTGGAAGAGAGAGGTTTTGCTGAGGCTTTTCATATTAGACTCATCAGGATAAACACAAGAATGCTAAGTGGTCGCTCCAATTTGAATGAATGAATGAATTGAATTCGCTCTATTGTCACATGTACTCAGATGAAAAGTGAAAAGTTTATAAGTTGACACTTCCACCACCATACGGACTACCTCGGTACAATCCTTAGTTACAGAGTAGAGAAATGAAGAAGAAACATTACACTACAGCGATACACTGTATGACCATAGGTCAGAACAACAGGAAACAAAGTCAGAAAGACAAACATCACAGTCTGTCTCCAAGGGCTCTCTGCATCAGCCCAGCTCTGCACTGAGCTGTTGCTGCCACACTCCAGCTACAAGGGAAAAGGTTACAGATTGGCAAGTCAACTTTCATTGCTCGAATTACCTCGACAGAGGAAGCAATGAGGAAGCCTGACATTTGGCCTGATACCGCTAATGCTGTACCTTTATGTACATAGAAACGTAGAGAGAATAGGAGCGGGAGGAGGCCCTTTGGCCCTTCGAGCCTGCTCTGCCATTCAATACGGTCATGGCTGATTGTCCAACCCAGTCCCACTTTCTCCCCCATACTCTTTGATCCCTGAGAACGAGAACAGACTCCTTCCTGAAAACATTCAGCACTTTGGCCTCAACCACTTTCTGTTCCAGAGAATCCTCCAGGCTCCCCACTCTTTGGGTGAAGACATTTCTCCCCACGGGAGCCTGAAGGATTGCTCGGGGAGTACACCTACAGTGTCTTCTTCTACAGCCCCAATGGTATGTAAACTGTGTGTAATCGGTGAGCAGATAGAGGTTGGGGTGCGCAGGGAAGCTGCTTAAAGCCAGTGGCCCACAGCCACGGTTCTGATTCTGACTCACACACACATTGCTGTTTTGAATTATTATTTTACAGTCTTCTCTGTTTGTGTTAATTACTTTTATTTCCTGAAGCATTTTAGTTGCTAAGTGTAAATGGGCATTGAGCCTAGAAACCAAGATATGCATTTCTGTAGCACCCTTTCATGGCTGTGGGACAACCCAAAGCACTCCACAGCCAATGAGGTATATTTGGATTATACTGACTATTGCAGTGTGTGGAAAAACACAGCAGTATCCCACAAGGAACATGAGGTAGGACACCAGCTGACCTGTGACGTTGGTTGGGGGACAGGTCATGGCTGTGGTGCTTTTGAGCTTCGTGTGTGTGTGTGTGTGTGTGTGTGTGTGTATGTGTGTGTGTGTGTGTGTGTGTGTGTGTGTGTGTGTGTGTGTGTGTGTGTGTGTGTGTGTGTGTGTGTGTGTGTGTGTGTGTGTGTGTGTGTGTGTGTGTGTGTGTGTGTGAGAGAGAGAGATCATGTGGGGACAGTCGCTCAGTGGTTAGCACTGCTGCCTCTCAGAGCCAGGGACCTGGGTTTGGTTCCAGCCTCAGGCGACTGTCTGTGTGGGGTTTGCAGATTCTCCCTGTGTCTGTGCGGGTTTCCTCCCACAGTCCAATAAGATGTGCAGGTTAGGTGAATGGGCCATGCTAAATTGCCCATAGTGTTCAGTGATGTGTAGGTAAGTTGCTTTAGTCAGGGGTAAATGTAGGATAATAGGGGACGGGAATGAGTTTGGGTGGGTTATTCTTCAGAGGGTCGCTGTGGACTTGTTGGGCCAAAGGGCCTGTTTCGACACTGTATGGATGCTATAGATTCTAAGTGCAAAATGATAAACATGTGTCTATTCTCAACAAGATTTACATTTGATGCAACCAACCAATCAGTGCCATAGCGTGGTGTTTTGGTTTGCAGTGCTGAGATGCTTTACTATATTAAAGGTGCTAGATCAATGAACATTGTTGTTGTTGTACGTAGTAACCTTTCAGCTGTGCTGGTTTATGATCAATTCCTTGTCTTTCAGGGACCGATGAGGAAGACCAAGGGGACAGTCTTCTCCTGGCCAATGTGGACGAGTTCTGGTGGTTCCCTCACATGTGGAGTCACATGCAACCCCATCTCTTCCACAACCAGTCAGTGCTGGCTGAGCAAATGCTCCTCAACAAGCAGTTTGCGCTGGTGAGTTGGAGCATGTCCCGCTTATAACTTCTTTACTGGCCCCCAAACGTGTAATCCATAAAATTTGCCAGATGAGACCAGAAAGATCAGCCAAGCAGAAAAACCCAACTTGTTCCCAAACTGCACCCAGTGGTTTCGTACACAGTTGAAAATGTTTTGTCCCTGAAATGCTCTAGATACAAAGGGTTAGCGGGCAGGTTCGCTACCTCCCAAAGGTCTCCTGAAGACCCAGGAAAAATCAATCAAGGTGTCAACAAATCAAAGAGAATTGGCCTATCTCAGAAGAATGGACAGACCATGAGATTCACGCAGAGGGTGGTAAATATGGAATCAGTTGCCAGAGGATGTGGTGGAGGCTGGTACAATTACAATGTTTAAAAGGCATCTGGATGGATATATAAATAGGAAGGGTTTAGAGGGATATGGGCTAAGTGCTGGAAATGGGCCTAGATTAGGTTGGGATATCTGGTCGGCATGACGAGTTGGACCCAAGAGTCTGTTTCTGTGCTGTATGTCTCTATGACTCTGGCTCGGAGCAGAATTAAGCCATTCTGCCCATCAGGTCTGCTCCATCATTCAATCTATGTTTCTCAATTGGTGAGGTGCCTCTCCACCAGTCACTGATTGGTCCTGTCTCACATCTGATGCACAAACATTGAAACCCAGTCACAGAAAATGCAAGAGAGAAGTGCCCATGATTGGGGGAGCAGTGAGAAGCTTTGGTTTCAGTGTCAGAGACTGCTGAAGACTGAAGAAAGTGTTGGGTGGCTTGGGGAGGATGGCGATGTCTGTAAAAAAGCAGCCTGTCCAATGGGGAATGGGGACCAAAGGCTTGTGGGAATGCCACTTTGCAAAGGGCAGCACGGTGACTCAGTGGTTAGCACTGCTGCCTCACAGCACCGGGGGCCCAGGATCGATTCCCACCTTGGGCGACTGTCTGTGTGGAGTTTGCACATTCTCTCCATGTCTGCGTGGGTTTCCTCCGGGTGCTCCGGTTTCTTCCCACAGCCCAAAGATGTGCAGGTCAGGTGAATTGGCCATGCTAAATTGCTCGTAGTGTTAGGTGCATTAGTCAGGGGTAACTATAGGGTAGGGGAATGGGTCTGGGTGGGTTACTCTTTGGAGGGTCGGTATGGCCTTGTTGGGCTGAAGGTCCTGTTTTCATACTGTAGGGTATCTAAAGGGGAAATGGAGCTCCAAACTGGGGAGAGGGTCTGTAAAGAGGGTGCGGGCAGTCTTAAATCTTTCAATTAACTTGCAGTGGATACTATTGTCATTAACATTGCAACATTGGTTTAATGGTGTAGAGTTGTATTTCAGGAATATGTTATCACATTTCAAAGCGTCTCAATACTGTGAATTGCTTGAGATGCAGTGACTTTGGTAGAGACAAGTATGCAACTGTTTAGTTGTGATCTCGCCAGTCTGCAGAAAACATGTTTAGCGTGATGTATGGGTGTGCCAGTTATTTCGCAAAAACGAACTTCTGCTAAATTCTGCCTGATGTAGGTAAAGAGGGTAGATAGAGTAAATGCAGGAAGGATGTTTCCATAGATGGTGAGTCCACAATGGGGGTCATAGTCTAAGGTTACCGGATAGGACGGAGATGGAGGAGACATGTCTTCACCCAAACACTTGTGAGCCTGTGGAAATCCCTGCCGTAGAAAGCAATTATTGAATGTTTTAAGAAGGAGATACAGTTTTCAGGGCTCAAGGAATCAAAGGATGTGGGGAAACTGGTTATTGAGTTGGATGATCAGCCATGATCATATTGAATGGTGAAGCAGGTTCAAAGGGCCGAATGGTCTACTCCTGTTCCAGTTTTCTACATTTCTATGTTGTCTTGTGGTGTCTAGGAAATGAATGCTTTCCCTTTGTGTCAATAGTGATGATTAATGGGAATATTGTTGAATTCTTCTAATTCTGCTTCTGAGTGGTGAGTCCAAATACCCCTTGCATCAACACAAACACAGAAGGTATTGTTGCCATGTGTGCACCTTGCCTAATGAAAGAGTTAGGAAGAGCTTCCATTTGTCCATACAGAACTTCTACACTCTCCTCTCGTTCAGTATAAATGATAGGTTTCCCCTCTATTGACATGCTCACAAATTGTCCTGATGATTGTATGACAAGGAGTTTTGACAAGCTGTGTCTTTTTTTCAGCGATACCCCCAAGTTAGCAAGAATGGAAATCAAAAACATACCTCTTGAAAGAAAAACATGTTACTTTGACCCTGTTGTAATGTGCATTTTGAAAACTCTTTCATTAAGAGACATTTCAATTTTACTCATTTGGATGGCTGACAACTCCCAGAATTTTCTTTGGAAACTGTGTCTTATCCTTATTACTGTTCCCAACACCATCTTATCCTCAATACTGTTCCCAACACCATCTTATCCTCAATACTGTTCCCAAAACCATCTTATCCTCATTACTGTTCCCAACACCATCTTATCCTCAATACTGTTCCCAACACCGTCTTATCCTCATTACTGTTCCCAACACCATCTTATCCTCAATACTGTTCCCAACACCGTCTTATCCTCATTACTGTTCCCAACACCATCTGTGTACTGGTTTTGTATCTGAGTGACAAAAAGTCAGGAATAATTGAAGAACAACTCCTGAGTTTACACACTACTGGTTTGATTTTGGAGTCCTAAAGTTCCTATCAAATATATTTACTCTCAAAAGATGTTGGACTGGATTTTATACTGAACGTTGTGCTCCCCACACCCAGAGTAAAGGTTGGGTCAAGTCCACCTCAGCTTAGATTTAGTTTTGCTGAAATTTTTCAGGAATTAGTTTGAGGCAGGACTTCAGTCTGTCTCCCATCTCGGAGAGCTGTCAACCAACCAAAGACTGGTGCCTCTGCATACCAGCAGCGCCACCAAGAGCATTGGTCATTGCTGGTACTGCAGCTACATGAAAGATGTGGCGTTCAGTGATGGACCCAAACCTCATGTGCACCCAAGATCTCGCTAAGGCCTGGCTGACAGGTTCCCATACGGAGGGAATTCCATTATTGTGAGCCAATGACAGTGGGGATATATTTCCAAGTTAGGATGGTGAGTGGCTTGGAGGGAAACTTGCAAGGGGTGGTGTTCCCATGTATCTGCTTCCATGTGGATGGAAGTGGCCGTGAACTTGGCACAAGGTCTGGGTGCCCTCATACACTGGTCACTGACATGAAGTGTGTGGGTGGCATAGTTGATGAAGAAGACAAGTGGTATGTTGACCCTTAAAGTGAGACGGTGTGAGTACAGGAGCAGAGGTATCTTGCTGCAGCTGTACAGGGGCAGTGGTGAGACCACTCCTTGAGTATTGTGCGCAGTTTTGGTCTCCTTATCTAAGGAAGCATGTTCTCAGTATGGATGGAGTCTAAGGTTTACCAGAAGGATTTCTAGGATGGCAGGACTGATGTATGAAGAGAGACTGGATCAGTTAGGACCATATTCACTGGAGTTTAGAAGAATTAGGGGTCCTCAGAGAAGCTTTTAAGATGTTAACAAAACTAGATTACAACAGGGTAAATGCAGGAAAGATGTTCTTGATGACTGGGGAACCCAGAAGTGGAGGTCATAGGATATGGGGTAGGTCATTTAGGATGGAGGTGAGGAAAAATGTTTTCACCCAGAGACCCTGTGGAATTCTCTGTCACTGAAAGTGTCCAAAACATTTAATGTTTTCAAGAGGTAGTTAGATATAATTCTTAGGGCTAAAAGGGATCAACGTGGGAACAGGGAATTATGAGTTGGATTATCAGGGATGATCATATTGAATGGCAGAACAGGAATGAGGGGCCGAATGGCCTACCCCATTCCTATTTTCTATGTTTCTCTGCAATCAAGGTCAAAAATGCCATTTGTGGCTTGCTGTGGTGCTGTCAGCTACCATTTAGTGCAGCACAGATCACAAGAGTGCAAGGATTGAATCAATACGTTCCCACTGTTGTCTGTTCCTATGAAACCTCAGTTCATTAAATCTGTCTGTCACCGCTTCCACTAACTGTGCAAATTGCAGTATTTGTATGACAGTGACCGTGCCATTAATTCTTACACTCAGTGCTTTCTTTCTCTTTTGTCATTACACATAGCTCCTGATCTCTGTACAGCAGCTGCTAAAGGTGATTGCTGAGAGTTTACCACTGTGTTCTTTAGAATGGCAGGAACTGATATTATAATTAATGGATATATAGATATTGCATGGTTCTGTAAGCAGCCACTGCCTGGGGTATAACTGTATCAGACAAAACTGAACTGTAGCTCCTTGGAGGTTCATTGTCTTCTCTCTTCTCCCTCCCCAACCTGACACCAATATTCTATCTTCCTCACTGCTGCAAATATAACAAGAGTTTTTTATAAAGAGCTGAGAGCTCATTAACAGGTCTAGGTTGTCTGTAGAGATCTGTCATCACACCAGAGGTGAGAAAATAGCAGGTGATCAAACTGCAGCTCTTGCAGAAGTGGTGCCAAATTCTCTCTCTGCTGTGTGCAATGATGTTAATCAAGGCAGAATCCTTCTCATTGTGGGGTATAAGTCCACAGTGGCCCAAGGCCTAGTCATATATCCTTCTGTTTACTTGTAAAAGGAGAGGGACTTTTAAATTAAAAACATGCCGAGGGGTAGAGATTAAGCCTTCATGCGGCAGTCTCACGGATATAAAATGGAAGCATCAAGGCCTAGATCTGAGGATGCGTATCCAGAAGGACCCTGGTTAAGATGTCCAGGTTGGATTGGGCCTGTTGTTTTAGGTGTTCCCAGCAGCATTAGAAACATAGAAAATAGTGGCAGGAGTAGGTCATTCAGCCCTTCAAGTCAGTTCTACCATAAAATATGATCATGGTTGATCATCCAATTCAGTACAATGTTCCCACTTTCTCTTTAACCTTAAGAACCAGACCCAACTCCTTCTTGGAAACATTAACTGTTTTGGCCTCAAATACGTTCTGTGGCAGAGAATTCCACAGGCTCCTGACCCTCTGGGTGAAGACATTTCTCCTCATCTCACTAAGTAAGACCATAAGATGTGAGAGCAGAAATTAGACCATTCAGCCCATTGAGTCTGCTCAGCCTTCGAATCATGGCTGATTAGTTTTTCAACGCCATTTTCATGCTTTATTCCCTTGGCAATCAAGAACTTATCTATCTCAGTCTTATATATATTCAATGACCTGACCTCCACAGCCTTATGTGACTGAATTCCATAGATTCACCACTCTCTGGCTAAAAGGGGTTTCTCCTTATCTTCGTGTTATGTTCCCATTACCGTTGGGTCCTTGTCTCTCCTGCCAATGGAAACATTTTCCCAATGTCCACACTGTCCAGGCAGTTTTAATCAGATCCCCCCTTCATCCTTCGAAACTCCAATGAGTGTACTTTCCTTTATTGGTCAAAGCATTGAGTATAGGAATTGGGAGGTCATGTTGTGGCTGTACAGGACATTGGTTAGGCCACTTTTGAAATATTGTGTGCAGTTCTGGTCTCCCTCTAGTTGGAAGGATGTTGTGAAACTTGAAATGGTTCAGAAAAGATTTACAAGGATGTTGCCAGGGTTGGAAGGTTTGAGCGACAGGGAGAGGCTGAATAGGCCTCTCCATCATTTCTAAATGGTTCTGATGAAGGGTCACTGGATGCGCAATGTTAACTCTGCTTTCAGTCCACTGATGCTGCCAGACCTGCTGTGTTTCTCCAGCAATTTCTGGTTTTGTTTCTGATCTCCACATCCACAGTTCTTTGCTTTATTCATTTACGCCTGGACCTGCCCTTACGGCATGGCGCTGTTTCTGAAGCTGCGAGGCTGTCATAAAATGTGAAACCATCTGGATAACACTCCCGGGAGGAAAGAAGGATGGTTTGGATGTTATAGCAATGCTGGGTTTGTTGGCTTTGCATGCAGACAGATGACCAGAAGGACTTGTATTCCCCCCTTCCCATGTCTCGGCTCGGTCTTTACGAGGAGTTGAGGGACATGATTTCATCCCGTACTGTCTCGAACAATCTGACTGCGTTCCTGCTCAATCGTTTAGCAACGTTTCACACTGGGTTCAACTAGAAATGCTTGTTTCATACGGCCACCTTACCTACATTCCCTCTTAAGCTGAAAGGATGCATGGTGCACACAGAAAGCACAACTGGAAAACATACCCCACACTAGCAACGTTCCCTTTAAGATGTATGGGCAAGCACTCACAGGACAATCTTAACAGGTGAAACTAGATGGCTGTATGCCGGATGCAGTGACTAGAGGAGGAACTTGTGGTGCAATGCTGGTGTCCCTACTTTTTCCTGTTTGCTCATGGGACATGGATGTCACTGGCTGGGTCAGCATTTATTGTTCGTCCCCAGTTGCCTTTGAGGAGGTGAGCTGCCTTCTTGAACTACTGAAGTCCATGTGCTGTAGGTAGACCCACAATGTCCTTAGGGAGGGAGTTCCAAGATTTTGACCCAACAACAGTGAAGGAACGGCGATGTATTTCCAAGTCAGGATGGTGAGTGGCTTGGAGGGGAACTTGCAGGTGCTGGTGTTCCCATCCATCTGCTGCCCTTGTCCTTTTAGATGGAAGTGGTTGTGGGTTTCAAAGGTGCTGTCTGATTGATCTTTGGAGAATTTCTGCAGTGAGTCTCTTAGGTAGTACACACTGCTGCCACTGAGCATCAGTGCTGGAGAAAGTGGATGTTTATGGATGTGGTACCAGACAGCAGACTGCTTTGTCCTGGACGGTGTGAAGCTTCTTGAGTGTTGTTTGGCGTTGCACTCCTCCAGGCATGTGCGGAGTATTCCATCGCACTCCTGACTTGTGCCTTGTGGTTGGTGGACAGGTTCTGGGCAGTCAGGATGTGAGATATTCACTACAGTATTCCTAGGATGTAACCTGCTCTTGTAGCCACTGTGTTTATATGGTGAATTCAGTTGAGTTTCTGGTTAATGGTAATCCCAAGAATGTGCATAGTAGGGGATTCAGTGGTGGTAACACCATTGAAAATCAAGAGGCAGTGGTTAGATTGTCTTTTATTGGCCTGGCATTTGTGTGGAGTGAATGTTACTTGCCACTTGTCAACCCAAGCCTGGATATTGTCCAGATCTTGGTGCATTTGAACCTGGACTGCTTTAATATCTGAGGAGCTGCGAGTGGTTCAGAACATTGTACAATCATCAGCGAACATCCCCAGTTCTGATCTTATGTTCGAGGGAAGGTCATTGATGAAGCAGCTGAAGATGGTTGGGTCAAGGACACTACCCTGAGTAACTCCTGTGGATATGTCCTGGAGCTGAGATGACTGACCTCCAATAACCACAATGATCATCTTATGTGTCAGGTATGACTCCAACCAGCAGAGAGTTTGTCCCCCAATACCCATTGATTCCAGTTTTGCTAGGACACACTTTGGCACACTCAGCCAAGTGCCATGATGTGGAGGTGCCAGTGTTGGACCAGGGTGGACACGGTCAGAAGTTACATGACACCAGGTTATAGTCCAACAGGTCTATTCGAAATCACAAGCTTTTGGAGCACTGCCCCTTCATCAGGTGAAGTGTCACCTGTGGCCTTGATGTCAAGGGCTGTCACTCCCATTTCAATTCTGAGCTTGGAGGCCAAGGTTCAAGTATCATACCATGTCTGAATGGGTTGATTTGGAAAAAGAAAATTTAGTTGTTTAGTAAAGCGCCTGTTTGGTTATCAGGAGTTCTTGAGTTCAAATGCCCTGGTGCCCTTTACCAGTTTTGTTAGAGATCAAGAAAAACTGCGGATGCTGGAATCCAAAGTAGACGAGCAGAAGTTTGGAAGAACACAGCAAGCCAGGCACCATCAGGAGGTGGAGACGTCAACGTTTCAGGTGTAACCCTTCTTCAGGACCAGTTTTGTGGCACAGTGGGACGTATCCAAGGTCAGTACTGGGGCAACAGCCCTATATTCTGCAGAAGAACTCGCAAACATCTGACCTGGAGTTAGAAATTGTGGATGTTGTGACACACAGCGCTGGCATTTTGGTGAGCTCGGCTCTCGGCTGGAATTCCTGGGGAATTTTCCGTTGAAGATTGACTTGTGCTCATTCACTTCATGACGGAAATGAAGCAGGTTGGAGTGAGTTCATATCGAGGCAGAATACTGCAGATGCCGAAATAAAGAGACAAAATACTGGAAATTCTTTCAGGCAGGATCTGTGAATGAAAACAGAGTTATGGCCCTCATCAGGCTGGGATGGATAAATCACTTCAGTTTCCTCTTGTGCTTCATTCTAGGGCCTTACAAAGTTGTCAGACTGTATTTTGTGTGTTGGATATCCATTAACAAATCCACTGTGTCCCAGTGTAGAAGAAATCTGTCTGAGTAGTACTCTAATCTTTACACTGAGGCTCATTATAACCAAAACATATTGGAGAACCGATAGCATCTATATTTGGTTTGTTCAGTCGTTGTCACTATAGCCTTAACTGGGCCCTTGCTTCTTCTCTGCTTTTATCAATCCCTTTTGGGGTGGCACAGTGGCTCAGTGGTTAACACTGCAGCTTCACAGTGCCAGGGCTCCAGGTTCGGTTCCAGCCTCGGGTGACTGACTGTGTGGAGTTCACACATTCTCCAGGTGCTCTGGCTTCCTCCCACAGTCTAAAGATGTGCAGGTTAGGGAGAATTGGGCATCTTGTTCAGGCATGTGTTGGTTAGGTGCATTAGTCAGGGGTAAACTTCGGGTAGGGGAATGGGTCTGGGTGGGCTACTCTTCAAAGGGTCGGTGTGGACTTGTTGGGCCAAATGGCTGATTTCCACATTGTAGGGATTCTGTGACTAGGTGGGTTTAGCCATGGAAAATACAGGGTAGGGGATGGGTCTGCATGGGATGCTCTTCAGAAGGTCAGTGTGGACTCAATGGGCTGAATGGCCTGCTTCCACACTGTAGGGATTCTATGATTTTTCAGTCTATGTCTATTTTTCTCCTTTCACTTCACTTTTCATCATCAGTTTCTCCTTCCGTTGTCGACGAGACCAGTCTGCTTGGTCTTCCTTTCCAATGGGCGAAAGTGAGGATTGCACATGCTGGAGATTAGAGATAGAGAATATTGTGCTGGAAAAGCACAGCAGATCAGGCAGCATCCGAGGAGCAGGAGAATCGACGTTTCGGGCAAAAGCCCTTCATCCTCATTCCTGATGAAGGGCTCTTGCCTGAACCGTCGATTCTCCTGCTCCTCGGATGCTGCCTGACTTTTCTTTCCAATGTCCCATTCTTGACCAACACTCTCCCCCTGACTGTACCTTACAATAAGTGAACATCTACTCTGTATCTAACTTGACAGCTTGTCTTGCTGCCTGACTGCTTGGTTCAGAATATTGTCCACCGAGCCCACGTTTCAAGAACTATCATCCTTTCTCTCACGTTCTTTCTTCACCATCCAACACTCACTTTGTGGAGAACCCACTCCAGAATAGTGGCTCTATGAGACTGCATTAATGACACGCTGAGTCTCAGTAACAGAATATTCAAGGCAGCTTGCTTAAAGCATTGTCTGCATTCCATCAGTGGGTCAGGAACTTGGTAAAGCAAAGCCAGAGGAGGGGTCAGCACTAAAACATTAAATTAGAAAGGATAAGATAAACCTGGACATAATACTTCAGCTTAATCAAATCCTAACAGGGTGGGGACATGCCACTCATCCCAACTAGCCCACACCAGCTGTCCAAAGAGTATCCCATCCAGGTTCACCTCCCTACCCTATCCCTGCAACCTCCACAGCTAATCTGCCCAACCTACATATCCCCGGACACTGTGGGTAATTTCCCATGACATCCTAACCTACGTATCTTTGGATTGTGGGAGGAAACCAGAGCACCCAGAGGGAGCCCACACAGTCTCGGGGAGAACGTGCAAACTCCATGCAGACAGTCACCTGAGGCTGGAATTGAACATGGGTCCTGGCGCTGTGAGGCAGCAGAGCTAACCACCGTGCCACCCTGCTTATATTGTGGACAAAAGACCAAACACTCTTAAAATATGCAGAAGGTAGTGTGAACCCTAACTTTTTCTTATTTTCAAGATAAATATTGCATTCCAAATGCAACTTGATGGTCAGACTACTGGATTTAAAGCAAACATGCTTTATTCATCCATCAAAATTTAAATACAACAAAAGAAAAAAAATTGGAATAACAACAGAAAATACACACAGTAACTATCACTAATTAACTGCTCCAATATAGTAACATCCCATAAACACTCCCTTGGCAAAGGGCAAATTCAGAAAACAGATTGTCTCATATGCAACTCCTGTAGCAGGAAGAGAACCCCCAACTTTTGGGTTGTAAGTGAGAAAGAAAAAAAACAAACTTGCACTTCCTCAAGACCCAAACAGCAACTACTGAAAGCTGAAGATCCTGGTTCTGTGGGAGCTTGACCCCACCCTCTCAGGCTGCTTCTATTGTTCCAAATTCTAAAAAGATTCCAAGGCCTCTCAAGCTGTTTACTCTAATGGCTCTGGTAGATTACTCATTCACCTCTGCCTCAAAACCTGTCCTCAGAACAGAATCCAGGACAAAGCACACCTCTTAATGCCACAGTAACATCACACTTAGAGTATACCATTATCAGATTCCTGGCAGCATCTGTTCAGGGTTAAGGAGACATTCAAGGAAAAAGCCTTGTTTATTCAGCTGTCCAATGACAAACCAGGTGTTCTGTTTCTCTCTTGCAGGAGCATGGTATTCCCACTGACATGGGCTACGCAGTGGCACCTCACCATTCTGGAGTTTACCCCGTTCACATCCAGCTCTATGAAGCCTGGAAGCAGGTCTGGGGGATGAAAGTAACAAGTACAGAGGAATACCCGCACTTGAAACCAGCTCGATTCCGGCGAGGGTTCAGACACAATGGCATCATGGTGAGAGCTTTAATACCATGTCCCAGCTCTCCTCTCGTCACCATATAGAGAAGCCTCTGAAGTTTAGATTTTAATTCCCTGCACACCAGACGCACCTAGAATAGACAGGGCAAGAGTACTGACTCCTGCATTAATTTGAAAGCAGCAAGGGCAGCAACCTTTGGACTACAGGGTCCTCTTATCGGAAGATGGGATTTGAACCTGTGGTTTGGGTTTGGGAGCAGTGACAGTCCTTCAGAAGCTCAGAAGCAGGGGCCAAGGACAGAGGTCTGTTCAAGTCAGTGTCTTGTACACCAACAAACAGGATATGGACTGGACACTGGTTAGGGGACATGGTGCTATGGTCATTCATGGTAGAATCTAATTCAAGTAGTTAACATAGAAACATAGTAAATAGAAGTAGGAGCAGGACCATTTGACTCTTTAAGCCTGCTATTTCATTCACTATGATCATGGCTGATCATCTAACTCAATAGCTTGTTCCTACCTTGCCCCCATATACAGTCATATAGCATGGAAACAGACCCTTCGGTCCAACCAGTCCATAATCCCAAACTAAACTAGTCCCACCTGCCTGCACTTGGCCCATATCCCTCCAAATATTTCTTATACATGAATTTATCCAAATGTCTTTTAAACTTTGTAACTGTATCCACATCCACCACTTCCTCTGGCAGGTCATTCTACCCACAAACTACTGTCTGAGTGAAAAAACATTCTCCTCGTGTCTTCTTTAAATCTTTCTCTTCTCACCTTAAAAATAAGCTGTCTAGTCTTGAAATCCCCCACCTAGGGAAAAGACACCAGCCATTCCCCTTATCTGTATTTCTCATGATTTTATAATTCTCTATAAGGTCACCCCTTGACCTCCTACACTCCAGTGAAAAAAGTCCCAACCTATCCAACCTCTCCTCATAAATCAAACCTTCCATTCCTGGCAACACCCTGCTTAATCTCTTCTGAACCTTCTCTAGCCTAATAAAATCCTTCCTATAACATACCCTTTGACCCCTTTAGCTGCAACTTCTCCTTGAAATGATACAATATTCTGGCCCTGACTACTGTCTGCAGTAGTGAAATCTACAGGCTCCTCACTCTCTGGATTTAAAAGCTCATCTCAATAGTGGTGACCATGACACTGCCATTGAATTTTGTAAAACCCTCCTGGTTCCTTCTGGGAAAGATATCTGCCATCGTCCGACCTACACGTAACTCCAGACCCACAGCAATGAGGGTGACTCTTAACTGCCCCCTGAAATAGCCCTATGAGTCCTAAGTTCAAGGAGAAACAGAGATGGGCAAGAGATGTTTGTGATGCACACAACCCACTAAAGAATTTTAGTAAGCGCCTTGTCCAAGGAGCTAATCTGTGAGTGTGGACTTGTCAGAAGCTGCACACTGCCACCCAGTAGGTGTTAAGAAATGGAGGGCTCAGGTCTGGGATCAGCCTGACTGCCTGGGTAGTGTCTGACTGGGCAGGCCATTCATCTAACAATGCATCATGATACTCCCAATGCATTATCCTGTGGCACTGACAGCTTCTTATAATGAGCTTGTTAGTGCGACGCTGACTGTTCCAGCCTCCGTGAGACCTCCGGTTCTTTTCTTATTGAACAGAGGAAGCCCACTTTGAAGTTCTGTGTTTCATTTTTACCAGGAACTCTCAAGGGATTCCTGTCAGCTCATTCCCTGGAGCAACTGTGGGCCTGTCACTGACAAACGTAGCAATATGATGTTGCAGCTCACTGTCTTATAAGTTGATCTGAGCCACTGAGCCAGCGTCTTGAGAAATGTTGACAGTGCTGTCAGCAGGAGATGGTGAAATCTTTGCGACTGACATTGTTTCG